>NW_024044906.1:43065-163654 GCF_015852505.1 Tachyglossus aculeatus
AAGGGGACCAGGGTGGGGAGGTAGAGGGGTATCAGGGTCAGGAGGTAGTGGGGTACCTGGGTTGGGAGACAGTTGGACAAGGGTCCTGAGGTAGTGCGAACCAAGGGCCGCGATGGAGAGAGACCCAAGGGCCTGGAGTTAGGAGACCAAGTCCGGGATGCAGAGGGACCGGGTCCGGGAGGCAGAAGAGTACCTGGGCCAGGAGACGGGGCCGGTGGCCAGGAGGCAGAGGCGTACTGGGCCAGGAGACGGGCAGCAGGGCTGGGATGTATATGGTTGGGATGGAGAGGGGGAGCCGGGCCTGGAGGCAGAGGAGGACCGGGGCCAGAAGGCAGAGGAAGCAGGGTCGGGAGACACAGGGGGACCGGGGAGGAAAAGTCAGGGCGACAAGGGCAGGGAGGCAAAGGGGGACCAGAGCTGGGAGGCCGAGGGGGACCAGGGCCTGGAGGCCGGGGAAACAGGGAATAGGGCCTGGAAGTAGAGTTGACCCAGGGCCGTGATGGAGAGAGGGACCAGGGCCTGGAGGTTGAGGGAGACCAGACCCGGGATGCAGACGGGGATCAGGGTGCAGAGGCAGATGGGGACCAGAGCCAGGAGACAGAGGAGTACCTGGGCCGGGAGACAGGAGGACCATGACCGGAGGCAGAGGTGTACCTGGACCTGGAGAAAGGGGGACCATGCCTGAGAAAGAGAGGGGAACCAGTGCTGAGAGGCGGGGACGACCAGGTCAGAGAGGCAGAGGCAGACCAGGGCCGGGGGGCAGAGGGATACCTGGGCTGGGAGATAGGGGGACCAGGGCCGGGAGGCAGAGTGGTAACTGGGCCGAGAGCTGGGGGACCAGGACCAGGAGGTAGAGGTGTACCTGGGCCGGGAGGTAGAGCGGGACCATGGCCAAGAAGTAGGGGGGACCGGGATCATGAGGCATAGGGGGATCTGGGCCGGGAGACAGGGGGACCAGAGCCGAGAGGCAGAGGGGGACCAGGACAGGTTGGCAGAGGGGGACCAGGGCCAGTGGCGGTGGAGGCAGTGTGGAACCTGGGCCGGGAGACAGGGGGACCAGGGTCGGGAGGTAGAGGGGACCTGGGCCGGGATGGAGAGAGGGACCAGAGCCTGGAGGTACAGAGAGAACAGGGCCGGGAGGCACAGAGGGACCAGGGCCGGGAGGCAGACGGGGACAGGTCGGGGAGGCCGAGGGGGACCAGGGCCAGGAGGTAGAGAGGATCCTGGGTCGGGAGGCTGAGGGGGATCGGGGCCGATAAGCAGGGGCACCAGGGTACGGAGGCAGACGGGGACCTGGGCTAGGAGGCAGATGGGGACCGGGGCCAGGAGGCAGAGGGGTCCCTGGGACGGGAGAAGGCTACCTGGGACGGGAGATAGGGGGACCAGGGCCGTGAGGTAGAGGGAGACCAGGGACAGGAGGCAGAAGGATACGCGGGCTAGGTGGTAGAGAGTTACCTGGGTCTGGAGACAGGGGGCAAGGGCCTGAAGGTAGAGGGAACCCAGGGCCGAGATGGAGAGAAAAGCCAGGTCCAGGAGGGAGAGGGAGACGAGGGCTGGAATTCAGAGGGGGACTTGGGCCAGAAGGCACAGAGGGACTAGTCCGGGCGAAATATGGGGACCAAGGCAGGGAGGTAGAGGGGAACTAGGGTAGGAGGGAGAAGGGGACCAGGGCTGGAACGTCGTGGGGTGGGGGGCGGGGGGGACCAGGGCCATAAAGTAAAGTGGGAACAGGGCTGAAAGGCAGAGGAGGACAAGGGCCGGGAGGCAGAGGGGGACAAGGGCCGGGAGGCAAAGGTTGTCTAGGGACGAGAATTGGGGCGGGACCAGGGCTGGGTGTCAGAGCGGGACCAGGACCAGGAGGCAGAGGGGTACTTGGGCTGGGAGATATTGTTAGCAGGACTAGGATTTAGAGGGGACCCAGGGCCGGGACGGAGAGAGACCCAAGGGCTTGGAGGTAGAGGGAGCCCAGCGCTGGGAGGCACAGAGGGAACAGGGCTCAGAGGCAGAGAGGGACCATGGCAGGGCAGCTGAGGGGGACCAGGGCAGGGAGGCAAAAGGGTACCTGGACAGGCAGACAGGGAGACCAGAGTGGGAAGGTCGAGGGAGACCAGGGCTGGCAGAACAGGGGGACCAGGGCCGGGAGGTAGAGGGGACTCATAGCCCGGACAGAGAGAGACCCAGTGGTCTGTAGGTAGAGGGAGGCCAGGGCCACGAGGCTCAAAGGGACCAGGGCCGCAGGACAGAGGGGCACTTGGGTCAGGAGGTAGTGGGGGACCAGGGCCGGAAGGAAGAGAGGCCCAGGGTCGGGAAACAGGGATTAGGACTGGCAGGCAGAGGGGTACCTCTGCCTCCCTGCCCTTGTCCCTCCTGCTTCTCGGAAGTAAAGGGGAGCTACGGAGAAAAGTCAGAGGGGGACCAGGGACGAGAGGCACAGGGGGATCAAGGCAGGGAGGCAGAAGGGGACCAAGGCCGGGATGCAGAGGGGGACCAGGGCGAGGAGTCATAGGGGGACCAGGGTTAAGATTTAGAAGGGAACCTGGACCAGGAGGCAAGTGGAAAATGGCCGGGAGGCAGAGGGGGACCAGTGCCAGGAGGCTGAGAGGTCCCTGGGCTGGAAGGCAAAGGGCGACCAGGGCCGAGAAGAGGGCGGACAAAGGAAGGGAGGCAGAGGGTGACCAGGGCCTGGGGACAGAAGGGGACCAGGGCCAGGAGGCAGAGGTGTACCTGTGCCAGGCGACGGGGGACCACGTTTGGCAGGCAGAGGGGGATCGGGGTTGGGAAACGGGGATCAGGGCCGGGAGGCAAAGGGGGACCAGGGCCAAGAAGCATGGGGGACAAGGTCATGGATGTAGAGAGGGACCGGGGTCAGGAGATAGAGAGGGACCAGGGCCGGTAGAAAGGGGGACTGGGGCTGGGAGGCAGAGGTTTTCCTGGGCCAGGAGACCGGGCCCATGGCTGGGCAGAGGGAAACCAGGGCTGAGAGGTGGGGGGCGACCAGGTTACAGAGAGGCAGAGGCCGTCCAGGGCTGGGACGCAGAAGGGGACTGGGGCAAGGAGGCAGAGGGGGACCAGGGCTTGGAGGTAGAGAGGGACCAAGGCCTGTATAAAAGGGGACCGGGGCCAGGAGGCAGGAGGGTCCCTGGTCGGGAAACAGGGGGACCAGGACCATGAGGCAGAAGGGTCCCTGGCCGTGAGACAGGATGACCAGCGCTGGGAATCAGAGGGGTACCTTTGCCGGGAGATGGGGAATATGGCTGAGAAGCAGAGGGGAACCAGGGCCGAGAGGCCGGGTGCGACCAGGTTAGAGAGGCAGAGGCTGATCAGCGTCGGTAAGCAGAGTGGGACCAGGACGGGAAGGCAGAGGAGGACGAGGGCTGGGAAGGCAGAGAGGGACCAGGGCCGAGATGGAGAGGGTGACCAGGGCCGGGAAATGGGGATCAAGCAGACAGGCAGAGTGGTACCACTGTCTCCCTGCCCTCGTACCCCCCGCTTCTTTGAAGTAAAGGGGAACTAGGGCCGAAAGTCAGAGCGGGATCAGGGGCGTAAGTCAGGGGACGACCAAGGCAGGGAGGCAGAGGGGGACTAGGGCCAGTACGCAGAGGGACCATGGCCGGAGGTTTGAGGGGACCCAAGGCCGGAAGGCGGAGGGGGACCAGGGCCGGGAGACAGTGGGGGACAAGGGCCAAGAGACAATGGGGGACCAGAGCCAGGAGGCAGCGGGGTACCTGGGCCGGGAGATGGCGGATCAGGGCTGCTAGGATGAGGGGGACCAGGGCCAGGAGGCAGAGGGGAACCTGGGCCGTACGGGAAATGGGGACCAGGGTTGAGAAGCGGTGGGGGACAAAGGCAGTGAGCCAGAGAGTGACCAGGTCCTGGAAGCAGATGGGGACCAGGACCAGGAGGCAGAGGGGTACTTGGGCCGTGAGACGGGGGACCTGGTTCGGAAGGCAGAGGGGGACCAGGGCTGGGAAACGGGGACCAGCTACTGCGGGCTGATTGGTTCCTCGGCCTCCCTGCCCTTGTCCCCCCGCTTCTTGGAACTAAAGGGGAACTAGGGCTGTGAGGCACAGGGGAACCAGTCCAGGGAGGCAGAGGGGGACCAGGATAGGGAGACTGGGGGTTACCTGGGCAGGGAGGCAGAGGAGTATCCGGGCTGGTAGACGGTGGACCTGGGCCGCAAGGCAGAGGAGAACTAGAGCCAGGAGGCAGAGGGGTACCTGGGCCGGGACGCAAAGTGGGACCAGGGCCGAGAAGCATGGGGGACAAGGTCAGGGCGGCAGAGGGGAATCAGGTCCGTTATACAGGGGACCAGACCCGGGAGGCAGAAGGGTACCTGGGCCAGGAGACGGGGGGCGGGGGGCAGGGCTGGGATGCTCAAAGTAACCAGTGTTGGGAGGTAGGTGGGGACCAGGGCCTGGGGGTAGAGGGGGACCAGGGCCACGAGGCAGAATTCCCTGCCCTGGACCCTCTGCCTCCCAGCCCAGGTACTTCTCTACCTCCTGGCCCTGGTCGCCCTCTGTCTCCCGGCCCTGGTCCCCCGTCTCCCGGCCCTGGTCCCCCGTCTCCCGGCCCAGGTACACCTCTGCCTCTTGGACCTGGTACCCTTCTGCCTACCTGCCCTGGTCCCCCTCTGCCTCCCGGCCCTGGTCTTCCTCGGCCTCCTGGCCCTGGTCTCCCTCTGCGTCCCTGCCATTTTCCCCCCCGCTTCTCGACCCTGATCCCCCTCTGCCTTCAGGGCCTGGTTCCCTTCGGCCTCCCAGCCCTGCTCCCCCTCTGCCTCCCGACCCAGGTAACCTTCTGCTTCCTGGCCCTGGTCCCTCTGTGCTTCCCGGCCCTGGTCCCCCATGGCCTCCTAGCCTTGGTTTCCTGCAACCTACAGGCCCTTGGGTGAGTCTGTGTCCTGAACCTCTGTACCCTCTACCTCCCGGACATGGTCCCCCTCTCTCCCGGCCCAGGTAAACATCTGCCTCCTGGCCCTGGTCCCCCTCTGCCTATCTGCCCTGGTCCCCATCTGCCTCTCGGTCCTGGTCGCCCTCTGCTTCTCGGCCCTGTTCCCCCTCTCTCCCTGCCCTGATCCCCTTCTGAATCTCGGCCCTGGTTCCCCTGTCTTCCGGCCCAGGTTCCCCTTTACCTCCTGACCCTGGTCACCTACTGCCTCCCCACCCAGGACCGCTTCTACCTCCCGGCCCTGGTCCCCCTGTCTTCCAGGCTACGTACCCCTCTGCCTCCTAGCACTGGACCCCTCTGCCTACCCGCCCTGGTCCCCCTGTCTCCCGGCCTAGGTACCCTTCTGCCTCCAAGCCTTGGTCCCTCTCTGCCTCCAGGCACTAGTTCCCTTTGGCCTCCCAGCCCTGGTCCCCCTCTGCCTCCCGGCCCTGGCCCCCCTCTGCCTCCCTGCCCTTGTCGCCCCCCACATCTCCGTCCTAGTCCCCCTTTGCCTCCCAGCCCACGTACCCCTCTGCCTCCCGGACCAGGTCAGCCTCTGCATCTATGACATGGTCACCCCTGCCTCTTGACCATGGTCCCCCTCTGCTTCTCAGCCCTGGTACTCCTGTCTCCTGGTCCAGGTCCCCCTCTAGTTACGGGCCCTGGTCCCCCAACGTCTCTGCCCTGGTCCCACTCTACCTCCCGGCCTAGGTACGCTTCTGATTCCTGGCCCTGGTTACCCTCTGCCTCCCGGCCCTGGTCCCCCAACTGTCTGATCAGTTACTCCTCCACATCCCAGTACTGATCCCCCTGTCTCCCAGCCCAGTTACCACTCTGCCTCCCGGCCCTGAAACCTCTGTGCCTCCGGACCCTGGTCCCATTCTACCTCCCGACCCTGGTCCCTCTCTGACTCCTGGCCCAGGTCCCCCTGTCTCCCGGCCCAGGTACCCCTTTACCTCCCGGCCCTGGTCCCCCTGTTCTGCCAGCCATGGTATCCCTCTATCTCCAGGCCCTGGCCCCTGTCTCCGGCCTGGCCCTGTGTCCACTCTACCTCCCGGCCTAGGTTCCCCCATTTCCCGGGACAGGTACCACTCTGCCTCCTGGCCCTCGTCGCCCCCTGCCTCCAGACCCTGGTCACCCTCTGCCTCCAGGCCCTGCTCACCCTCTGCCTCCCGGCCCTGCTCCCTTTAAACCTCCCGACCCTGGTCCCCCTGTCTCATGGCCCAGGTACCCCTCTACTTCCCGGGCCTGGTACCACTGCCCCTCCGGCCCAGGTACCCTTCTGCCTCTCTGCCCTGGTCCCTCCCGCTTCTCGGCCCCGGTCCCCCTCTGTCTCCCGATCCTGGTACCCCTCTACCGCCTGGCCCTGGTCCTGCTCTGACACCTTGCCTGCTCCCCCAAACCGCTTCTTGGCCCTGGTCCCCCTCTACCCCCTGGCCCTTGTCCATGTCTGCCTTTCAGCCCTGGTCCCATTTTACTCTCTGTCTCTTGTTCCCCCCAACCTTCCGGCCCTGGTCCCCTTCTCCCTCTGGCCCACGTTCACCTCTACTTTCCTGCCTCGGTCCTAATCTCCCGCCCGGACCTGGTCCCTCTCTGCCTACCGGTATGGTGCCCCGGTGCTTCCCAGCCCTGGTTGCCTTGTACCTCTGGGCCCTGGTCACCCTCTGCCTCCGGGTCCTGGTCCCCCTGTCCCTTCCAGCCCTCATCACCTTCTACCTCCTGGCCCTGACCCTTCTCTCCATCCCAGCCCTGGGTCCCCTATACATCCAGGCCCTGGCCCCCCTGTCTCCCGACTCAGGAATCTCTCTATATCTTGGCGCTGGTCCACTTCTGCCTCCCCGCACTGGTCCCCCTCTGCCTCCCTGCACTGGTCCCCCTCTACCTCCCGGCCCTGGTTGACCCTTGGCTCTCTGCCCTGTTCTCCCTCTACCTCCAGGCCCTGGTCACTCTCTCGTTCCCGGCCCTGGATCCCCTCTACCTCCCGGCCCTGGTCCCCCTGCCTCGCGGCCCTGTTACCTCTCTAACTCCCGGCCCTGATACCCCTCTAACTCCCGGCCCTGGTTCCCCTCTGCCTCCCTGTCCCGGTCCCCCTCTGCCTCCCTGCCCCGGTCCCCCTCAGCTTCCCGGCCCTGGCCGGCCACTGCCTCTCTGGCCTGGTTGCCTTCGGCATTTAGGCCCAGGTACCCCTCTGCCACCAGGGCCTGGTCCCCCTATGCCTCCTGGCCATGTACCCCTCTGCCTCCTGGTCCTGGTCCCCATCTTCCTCTAGGCCCTGGTCCCCGTTACCCGACCCAGGTAATCCTCTACCTCCTGGCCATTGTACCCCTCTGCCTCCTGGCCCAGGTAACCCTCTGCCTTCTGGCCATGGTCCCCCTCTGAATTCTGGCCATGGTCCCCTTCAGCCTCCCAGCACTTGTCCCCCTCTGCCTCCCAGTCCAGGTCCCCCTCTTCATCCCTGCCTTGGTCTCCTTCGCCTCTCGGCCTTGGTCCCCTTTACCTCCCTTTCAATTTACCCAGCCGGCTCCTGACCCTTTTCCTGTTGCCGTCTGCCTCCACGCGTCCGGCGCAGCGGGGAGACGGGCACTCGCAATGAAAGAACGCAGGCCAGGCGAGTCTCAAGGTGGACAAGGAGACTGTTTATTCAGCACACTGTGGAGGATTTTATACAGTGAGGAGCCTCAAGGGAGTCAGGGGACAGGCGGATGACTGCAAGCTTATCAGCAAGGCTGAGCTTATCAGCAAGGCTGAACTTATCAGCAAGATTGAGCTCATCAGCAAGACTGAGCTCATCACCAAGGCTAAGCTTTTCAGCAAGGCTGAGCTCATGCTTAGATCTGCACGTTCCCATTCTCAGAACAGCGTCAAGTTATTCATCTAGCAGTCTGACTTCCTTCATTGCTCCTTGTAAGTCTTCCTGTGAGCACAGAAGGCCAGGTGGCCTGACTTACTACCTAGGCCCAGATGTTACGTCTGCCACAAGTCCCCCTTTTTGTTTTTGAAACAATTGCAAAGCATGGAGTTGAGTAAGAAGCGGGCGAAGGAAAACAGATAGCCATCGGGCAAGGCAGAGCAGGCAAAACAGGGCCAAGATCAACAAAATAATATATGGGAGACTATGAAGCAGCATTGAGAGCCAATTAAAAGAATTAACCGCCTCAAGGGCAGAAATGATCGGTGAAGCAATATCGGCAGGAATGGTCAAGGGAGGGGTATTTTGCATAGCATTGGAGAGTAAGGCAAGGTGTGACAAATCAAGGGAGACATTTGAAGAATGCCAGGCTCCTTGGAGCCGATTTCGGATCGCAGACCACGAAAATCCGGGAAATGTGGCATTATAATAATATGGGGTCACACAGATATGAGGGTAACGATAATCACAACGTTGAAAAGAAAGTTGAGTGCGAGTAGCAAGGAGGGAGACATTAAGTGCCTCTTCTCCTGGTCCTTCCCATGGAATTGCATCCCCCCCTACAAGGTCAGAAGCATTAGTGAGAATATCTCCCACCGGGTCCTGCCACGTAACTGGCCGCACCCACGGAGGGTACGGAACAAAAGTCCAATAGTCCTCAGTAATCACAACAGTGGAGGAGGCGAGAATCAGGAAAGCGATCATCATTTTTAGGAACTTTGCTGCTGATCCTCCAGAGGAAGGGTTGCAGAGTCTGTATCCTGGTTCTCAGTCAGCTCCTGAAGTACGCAGGGTGAGGGAGAACACACTGTAGAAAGGACGTGGCTTATGTTCTTTCTAGGTATCCAGATTGGGCGGTCCTCAGTTTCTGGAAAGACACAAGCATAACCTCGGCCCAACGTTAATAAGGGATCTGGCCCTCGCCACTATCGCGTGAGGGGGTCCTTCCATTTTACTCTTTTGGGGTGTTCTTTAGTGTCCCTGCCACCCCATTTTTCATCAGGGGTGAGACCTTTGTCATCCATAGTTAAAAAATTAAGGGTATATATAGCAGATTGTAATTGTCTATGGGGAGAAGTCAGTTCATCTCCCCCTTTTTGTTTTTCCAAAAAAGCTTTGAGCCAACAATGACGATTTTCGACAATGGCTTGGCCCGTGGGATTGTATGGAATACCCGTAACATGGCGAATAGCAAAAATATTACAGAAAGACCGAACGCTTTAGAAGTGTATGCGGGGCCATTGTCGGTTTTCAATACCTGTGGAATTCCCATAAAGGCAAAAGCAAGAAATAAATGATCCATAACATGTTTGGTTGATTCACCAGTGTGAGCCGACGCAAAAGTAAATAATGTACAGGTACCAACAGTAACATGAATAAAAGCCAATCTGCCAAAAGGAGGGTAATGCGTGACGTCCATTTGCCACAGCTTTCTTGGTGCAAGACCACGGGGATTCGTGGCTTCAGAGGCCGTAGGTAATGTAGTAACACAGGAGGTACAAGCTTTCACAATGGCCTGCGCGCTTTCCCGAGAAATGCCAAATTGACGGCGCAACATTCCCGCCTCTTGGTGGAAGCGCCGGTGGGCTTGCGAGGCTGCGACTGTAGCGTCTAAAGGGAGAAGAGCCGGAGCCAACAGTGGTGCAACAAAATTAATCGCCTTCGGTGCGCCAGCAATTTCCCTAGTAAGTAGGTCTGCACAAGCATTACCTTCAACCAATGGTCCGGGGAGGGACGAATGCGCCCTAATATGAGAAATATAAAAACAATGAGAGCGAGCGCGAATCATTGCTTGAAGTTCCTGGAACAAAGGAAAAATGGCTGCCTCGGAAAACCGGAGCGCAGCAGTCTCAATGTGAAGAGTAACAAAGCATGCATACCGGCTATCTGAGATAATATTAAGTGATTGAGGGAAATCGCGAAGGACTGACATCACAGCTACAAGTTCCGCGTGTTGAGCGGAATGGGACAGAATGGGGATAACGCGGGAAGTGTCCGGAGGACAGTAATAGGAGGCTCGGCCTTTCGTTCCATCTGTAAAAACTGTGGTAGCCCCCGGTATTGGGTCCGGAACCGTGATGCAGGGGAATACCCATGCAAAAGGTGAGAAAACCTTTAATCGTGGAATATCTGGGAGACCAGTAACCCAAGCCCCGGTATGCATTGCCAAAAGGATCTGCCAATCGGGATCGTTGCCAAGAAGTGTGGCAAGTTGATCTGAAGTATATGGTTGGTATAATGCAGAGGGTCCGGTCCCAGAAAGGACGGTAATGCGCCGAATTAAACGACCCAATAACTGGGCTACCAAAGTCGGATATGGGGAAACAGAGCGGTGGGGCTGAGTGGGCAAATGCATCCACTCAACCAATTGTTGCTCTTGACATATAACCCCTGTAGGCATGACAGAGGTGGGAACGACAACGGCGGATAACGGTATCCCTGGGGTGACACGGTCCACCGTAGCCTGAGCCAATTTTTTGACTACCTGCTCTAACTCCCGGGCGGCTTGTGGTGAAAGGGAGCGGGGGGAAGAGAGCTCCGGGGCTCCTCGCAAGGTAGCAAAAAGGTGAGATAATTGATCGGTGGGGATTCCAAGATAAGGGCGCACCCAGTTTAATTCCCCCAGTAATTTTTGGAAATCATTAAGGGCTTTTAATTTTGAAACATCCAAGGTAGGGGTCACAGGGGACACTGTCCGATCTGTCAAAATGTGTCCCAGATAGGTGATCGGAGGGTTTTGTCTGGACTTTCTCGGGTGCAACCCGCAGCCCTCCAGATTCTAGAGCCGCCAGAAGAGCAGGCCGTAAGGCGTGTAGTTGGGCTGCGGTGGCGCAAGCACATAATATGTCATCCATATAGTGAATAATATATGCTTTAGGATGCTTGACGCGGAGCGGCGCTATCAGAAGCGCAACGTAAGTCTGGTACATTGTGGGGCTATTTTTCATTCCCTGGGGGAGGACCGTCCAATGATATCGCATAGTAGGTTGAGTCCTGTTAGCCACAGGGACTGAAAACGCAAATCGAATACGATCGTCTGGGTGGAGCGGAATAGAGAAAAAACAATCCTGAATATCTACTACTAATATCGGCCTATTCCTAGGGATCATAGCCGGGTTCGGGAGCCCAGGTTGCAGCGCTCCCATCGGCTGCATCGTCTTATTGATTTCTCTGAGATCAGTCAACATCCTCCAGGCCCCCGAGCGCTTTTTTATCACAAAGACAGGGGAATTCCAAGGGCTATCGGAGGGTTCAATATGCCCCGCCGCTAATTGTTCCGCGACTATCACTTGTAAAGCAGCCAATTTCGGGGTTGGTAGCGGCCACTGCTCCACCCATACTGGTGTATCAGAAGCCCACGTTATTCGTTGGGCGGTTGGGTGGTTGACCCCGACATTTGCAGTGGCCGCGAAGGAAAAGGGCGCAGTGAATTACACGGGTGACAATTGTCGGTCGTAATTACGGCCCCCATTTGTCCTAAAAGATCACGTCCCCATAAATTAATGGGGAGGCGATCTAACACATATGGTAGAATGTATCCTGATCGGCTACCAAGCTCCCAGTGTAGGTAAGCGGCACTTTGAGAGGGGAGGGTAACCTCTCCGATGCCTTCTAACGGGGCAGCCCCGGTTTGCAGTGGCCATGCCGGGGGCCAATCCTTTCTTGTAAGGACCGAACGATCAGCCCCTGTGTCTACTAAACCAATAAACTCTCGCCCATTTAAACGGACCGTCAATCTCGGCCGGTCTTGACCAATGACAGCGGACCAATAATCTCCTATGCCGGAGCTGCCAAAACCCTTTGACCCCCGCGGATCCTTGGTCCGAATGGAGCCTAAAGCGTAAAAAGGAAAGATCACCAATTGAGCAATGCATGAACATTCAGGAAGTTGCACAACCCGAAGACTGTATGCCAAAACAGCTAATTCCCCCAGATAGTCTTCATCCACCACTCCCGGCAAGACAATCAACCCCTTTTGGGTTAGTCCGCTATGGCCCAAGATGAGTCCCACAGTACCCTTTGGGAGAGGGCCAGCGACCCCCGTGGGGATTCGTTGAACCCCCATTTCAGGGGTTATAATCAAGTGTCCCACCACGGGGAGGTCGAGGCCAGCGGAGCCGCTAGTGGCTTGCTGCAATTCGCCGATGGTGGACAGTTGTCGGGAGAAGTCAGAGCCTGTTCCTTTGGAACAGCTGCGCGTTGCAGAGAGATTGCTGCCCCTATTGTTGTTGGGGCCTGGGGCCGGCCCCTGCGTCCGTTTCCCGGCACAGGGCTGCCATTATTTGAGAACACCGAGCGGCATTCAGAAGCCCAGTGGCGTCCTTTTTTGCATTTTGGGCATACTGAGGTTGGTAGCGGTCTGGAAAAGTTCTGTCGTGAGCTACGACAATCCTTCGCCAAATGTCCGCTCTTTCCACAGCGAAAGCACGCCATGTCTGCCTTAGTTTGTCTTTGCATTGCTGCGGCCATTAGATTAGCATTGAAAGAGGCTGTCCCTACATCCTGACATCGGCGTACCATGTCAGTGATGGACAAGGTCCGTTTGCCCCCAGCTAAGGCACGCTTGCAGTCTTGGTTAGCATTGTCATAAGCCAGCTGTCTTAATAAAATAACTCCCGCCGCATTATCACTGACGCTGCGCTGGATAGCCATCGTCAGGCGGCTGACAAATTGTTCAAATGGTTCTGACGGTCCTTGTAATATTTTTGTAAAACTGGAGTTGTGTTCTCCTTTCGCCGGGAGCTTTTGCCATGCAGCTTTCCCCGCTATCATTATTTGTTGATATGCTTGCAGAGTGTAAGTTAATTGATTGGCAGTGTCCGCAAAAGGCTGAGTCCCTGTAAGCATCTCGAAAGTGATTTGAACTGGAGGTTGGGCGCGATCATTACGACGCGCTTGCTCCGCGCACAAATCAAAAAATTCTGCCTTCCAAAGCAAATAGTCTCCGCCATCCAGGACAGTCTTGGCTAAGGTTTGCCAATCATACGGGCAAAGGATTGAGGAAGCAATACTTTCTATGAGTGCCAGCACATAAGGAGCCGTGGGTCCATATGTCGTAGCACCCTGTTTCACTTCTTTTAATAATTTGAAATTCAAGAGTTCGTGGGTACGTATTATCTGACCAGGATTACCAGGGTCAGGTTGCTCCATCACAGGGAAACCCATCAGCAGTTCAATAGGTATCTCCTCTCCCCCTTCCATAGCAGCCCCCATCGCTCGCTGCAGAGGTGTTTGTGCAGCTTTCGGGACCCATGGAGGGTGTGGTGGAGGTGCTGGTGCGGTCGGAGCTGGCTCAGTGAAAGGATTCCACTTTTGTTTCGGCCACTGCTCGGGATTACGGTCTATCAATGCAGATTCAGGCGGGGGAGGCAAAGGGGGGTCCGGACAAATCATAGCTTCGTCCGGGCCGGAGGCCACATCTATGCCTGCCAACTGTTCCTTCAAGGGAATTTTGTGTTCAGGAGTAAGGCAAATCTTTAATAAGTTCCATAAGGAGAACGCAGCGATAGGAAAAGCCTGCGGTCCTTCTTCTCGTAGTCTGGAACTCGTCTGCCTTCCCACTATTTCCCATCGTTCTAAATCCACTATTCCTTCCTTCGGAAACCAAGGGCAGCATTTTTCCACGCATTCCAAAAATTGTTCAATCTGGGCAGTGGTGATAATCAACCCACGTTCCTTTACAACATCCTTAAGTAATTGGATATAATGATTCCGAGAACGGAATTGAATTTGTCCCATTTTCTTCCCTGCTGTAAGCCTGGTGTTTGAAAATGAAAGTAAACTTAAATGCCCTCACCTCTTCTGTTTCTTTGGTGAGTCACTGCGCAGTGATGAGTTGCTTCGTGAGGGTTGCGGTGCTGAGTCTGAGGGTCCAGGCTTCATGTCCTTGTCCCTGTTCGGGCGCCATTTGTTGCCGTCTGCCTCCACGCGTCCGGCGCAGCGGGGAGACGGGCACTCGCAATGAAAGAACGCAGGCCAGGCGAGTCTCAAGGTGGACAAGGAGACTGTTTATTCAGCACACTATGGAGGATTTTATACAGTGAGGAGCCTCAAGGGAGTCAGGGGACAGGCGGATGACTGCAAGCTTATCAGCAAGGCTGAGCTTTTCAGCAAGGCTGAACTTATCAGCAAGATTGAGCTCATCAGCAAGACTGAGCTCATCACCAAGGCTAAGCTTTTCAGCAAGGCTGAGCTCATGCTTAGATCTGCACGTTCCCATTCTCAGAACAGCGTCAAGTTATTCATCTAGCAGTCTGACTTCCTTCATTGCTCCTTGTAAGTCTTCCTGTGAGCACAGAAGGCCAGGTGGCCTGGCTTACTACCTAGGCCCAGATGTTACGTCTGCCACATTTTCCCCCTCTGTCTCCGAGCCCTGGTCCCCCGTCTCCTGGCCCAGGTACCACTCTGCCTCCCAGCCATGGTCTGCCACTGCCTCCTGGCCCTGTTCCCCCTCCGCCGCCCTGTCATGGCCCTCCTCTGCCTCCAGGCTCTCGTCCCTCTGTGCCTCCTCTCCCTGGTCTCCTCTGTATCCGGGCCCTTGGGTCTCTCTCCATCCTGGCCATGGGTTACCTCTACCTCCCGGCCATGGTCCCCCTGTCGCCCGACCCAGGTACCCCTATGCCTCCTGGCCCTGGTCCCCCTCTACCTCTCCATCCTGCTACCCTTCTGCCACCCGGTCCTAGTCTCCCTCTACCCCCAGGCCCTGGGCTCTCTCTCTCTTCTAGTCCTGTGTCCCCTCTACTTCACCAACCTGGTCTCCCCACCTCACGGCTCAGGTACATCTCTACTTCCCCGCCCTGGTAGTAATGTCTCCCAGACCAGGTACTCCTCTGCCTTCAGGTCCAGGTCCCCCTCTGCCTCCCAGCCCCGGTCCCCCTCTGCATCCCGACCCTAGTCCCGCTCTGCCTTTCAGCCCTGGTCCCACTTTACTTCTGGCTTTGGTTCCCCCCGGCCTTCTGCACCTGGTCCCCTTCTCCCTCCGGCCCTAGTTCACCTTTACATCCAAGAAGTGGAGGGCACAAGAGCAGGGAGGCAGAGGTACCCCTCTGCCTGCCAACCCTGATCCCCATTTCCTGGACCTACTCCTGAAGCTCGAGAGCCCTGCCAGCAGATGGCGCCCTCGCAGCTCCTTCCTTTCCCCCCAATGAACTGGGCCTTGGGGATTAGCTGATGTCAGGGATTCTCCTGCAGCTCTCGAGATCGGCCAGCAAAGGACGCCCTCGCAGCTCTTACCTTTTCCCCCCTCTCCTGAACTGAGTGGAGCGTAGGGATCTGCTGGAGCCAGGGACCGTCCTGCAGCTCCTCGTTCCGGACAACAGAGGGGGCCCTCGCATCACCTCCCGGCCCAAACCCCTTTTCATGGGGCACGGATTGGCTGAGGAAAGGGATTTATCTGCGGCTCGCGGGCCCAGCCTGCAGATGGCGCCCTGGCAGTTAATCCCGGCGCCCCCAAATTCGTGTAGTGCGGGGATTGGCTAGGACCGGGTATTCCCCTGAGGTTCTTAGACTCGGTAAGCAGAGGGCTCCCTCTCTGATTCTCCCGAACCCTCCAAATCAACCGGCGCTTGGGAAACAGCTGGGGTTGAGGATTCCAATGAAGTTAGCGAGTTCGGCCAGCAGGGGGCGCACTAAAAGCTCCTCCCGTTCCCCCAAATCAACAGGTGCTTGGGGATTGGCTGGGGAGGGGTATACCCCTGCAGCTCTCGAGGTCGGCCAGCAGGGGTCGCCCTCGCAGCTCCTCCCTTTTCCCCCAGCAAACTGGGGTTTGTGTATTGGCTGGGTTCTGGGATTCTCCTGAAGCTCATGAGCCCCTTCAGCAGAGTATACCCTCGCAACTGTTCCCGGTCACCCCTCACCTCTTCTTAAATGAGTTGAGCGTGGGGTTCGGTTGGAGACGCGGAAATTCCTGCAGCTCCTCGGGTCGGCCAGCACTGAGCGCCCTCGCAGCTCCTCACGGCCCACACGCCATTCAGTGGAGTGAGGGGATTGGCTGTGGCCGTGGCCCGACCTGCTGTGCTCTGTGTGAGCCAGCAGAGGGCACCCTCGGAGCTCCTGTCGTTACCCCCAATCAACTAGTGCTTGGGGATTGGCTGGGGTCGGGGATTCTCCTGCAACACACGAGCTCGGCCAGGAGAGAACGACCTTGCAGCTCTTCCCGTGTCCCCCATCTCCTCAACAGAGTGGAGCGTAGGGAGCTGCTGGAGCAGGCGACAGTCCTGCAGCTCCGGGGCTCGGCCAACAGAGGGTGCCCTCGCATCACCTCCTGGCCCACCCAATATTCAGTTGGGCGCGGATTGGTTGGGGCAAGGGATTTCTCTTCAGCTCTCGGGCCCGACAAGCAGATGGCGCCCACGCAGTTAATTCTGTCGCCCCCAGAGTAGTGTAGTGCGGGGATTGGCTAGGACTGGGTATGCCCCTTCAGGTCTTAGACTCGGTCAGCAGAGGGCGCCCTCTCTGGTTTTCCTGAAACCTCCAAATCATCCGGCGCTTGGGGAGCAGCTGAGGTTGGGGTTTCCAATGACGTTAGCGAGTTCGGCCAGCAGGGGGCGCACTGAAACTCCTCCCGTTTCCCCAAAGCACCAGGTGATTGGGGATTGGCTGGGGTTGGGGATACTCCTGCAGCTCGCGAGGTTGGCCAGCAGGGTCGCCCTCGCAGCTCTTCCCTTTCCCCCCAGTAAACTGGGGCTTGTGTTTTGGCTGGGGTCTGGGATTCTTCTGAAGCTCGTGAGCTCGTTCAGCAGAGGATGCCCTCGCAACTCTTCCCGGTCCCGCCCTCTCCTTTAATGACTTTAGCGTGGGTTTATGTTGGAGCCGCGGAAATTCCTGCAGCTCCTGGGCTTGGCCAGCAGACGGCGCCCTCGCAGCTCTTCACGGCCCAAACGACATTCAGTGGGGTGCGGGGATTGGCTGCGGCCGTGGCCCGACCCGCAGTGCTCTGTGTGGGCCAGCAGAGGGCGCCCTCGCAGCTCCTCCCATTCCCCCCAATCAACTGGTGCTTGGGAATTGGCTGGGGTCGAGGATTCCCCTGCAGCACGCGAACTCGGCTAGCATAGGACGTCCTTGCAGAAATTAACATTTCCCCCTCTCTTCGACTAAGTGGAGCGTAGGGATCTGCTGGAGCCAGGAACCATCCTGCATCTCCTCGGTTCGGACTACTGAGGGCGCCCGCGCATCACCTCCTTGCCCACACCCCATTTGGTGGGGCACGATGAGGTTGGGGGAAGGGATTTATCTGCAGCTCGCGGGCCCGGCCAGCAGATGGCGACCTCTGGGCCGGGAGGCAGTTGGGTACCTGGGCCGGGAGGCAGAGGGGGACTAAGGCCGAGAGGCGGTGGAGGATCAGGACAGGGAGGCAGAGGGGGACCAGGGCCTGGAGGCAGACGGCAGTACCAAAGCAGGGCAACAGAGAGGGAACAGGTCCAGGAGACAGGGGCACCTGGGCCGGGAGACAGGGGGACCAGGGCAGGGAGGTAGAGGGGTCTCAGGGCTGGATGGCAGAGGGGTATCTGGGCTGGGTGACAGGGGGACCAGGGCAGGGAAGCAGAGGAGTACCTGGGCCGGGAGATGGGGACCAGGGCCGGAAGGCAGAGCGGGACCAGGGCCAGGGGAACAGGGGTACCCGGACCGAGACTCAAAGTGGTACCTGGGTCGGAAGACAGGGGGACCAGTGCAGGGAGGTTGATGGAACCCAGGTCCAGGACCCAGAGACGGACCAGGGCCTGGAGGGAATAATAATAATAATGATGATGGCATTTATTAAGCGCTTACTATGTGCAAAGCACTCTTCTAAGCGCTGGGGGCTTACACGGTGATTAGGTTGCCCGCCGCGGGGATCACAGTCTTCATCCCCATTTGACAGATGGAATTGAGGCCCAGAGCAGTGAAATGACTTGCCCAAGTTCACACAGCTGACAAGCGGTGGAGTCGGGATTTGAACGCCTGACGTCTGACTCCAAAGCCCGGACTCTTGCCACTGAAACACACTGCTTCTCTGTACTGAAGTATACTATACTGTAATATACGACATACTATCCCATTCCCAAGCGCTTAGTACAGTGCTCTACACACTGTAAGCGCTCAATAAATAAATACGATTGAATGAATGAATGAACGATATAGTCCCCAAAGCTATATCTTCAACGTTAGGGAGCGCGGCGCATGCGAATTCGAAGCCCGGGTGGGGGTTGGAAACGAGGGAGCTCTGCGTATGCGCTTGCGGAACCGGGAGTGGGGAAGTAGATATGGGGCGCATTCGCATTCGGAGCCTCGGCTAGGGGAGGAGGGGGCCCCGCGCCGTCGAGGGCGGAGCATGCGCAGTCGGATTGCGCCACGCCGGGGGGGCAGTTGGAGGAGGGAGGCCCGTCCTGGAGAGTTCGGCGCATACGCGGTCGGAGCCCGGGAGAAGGGAGAAGGGATCCCCCTCCCTGGAGAGCGTAGCGCATGCGTGGTCAGATCTCGGGTAGGCAGGGAAAGGGGGCCCGCCCTGGAGAGCGCGGCGCATGCGCAGTCAGAGCCCGGGCGGGCTGGAAGAAGGGGGCTGGCCAGGGAGAGCGCGGCGCATTCGAGGTCGGATCCCGGGCCGGGGGAGAAGGGAGACCCGCCCTGGAGAGCGTAGCGCATGCGCAGTTGGAGCCAGGGCGGGTGGGGCAAACGCGGGCCCGTCCGGGAGAGCGTGGCGCATGGGCAGTCGGACCGCGCCCGCGCTCACTCTGTACGAAGCTTACTATGTTGCCAAGTTGTAATAATAATAATAATGATGACATTTATTAAGTGCTTACTACGTGCAAGCACTGTACTAAGCGCTGGGGAATTTACAAGGTGATCAGTTTGTCCCACGTGGGGCTCACGGTCTTAATGACCATTTTACAGAGGAGATAACTGAGGGCCAGAGAAGTGAAGTGACTTGCCCAAGGTCACACAGGTGACAAGCGGTGGAGCGGGATTTGAACCCCTGAGGTCTGACTCGAAAGCCCGGGCTCTTGCCACTGAACCACACTGCTTCGCTATAATGTCCTATACTATAGTCTAATATACTATATACTATCCTGTTACCAAGCGCTTAGTACAGTGCTCTACACACAGTAAGGGTTCAATCACTGCGATTGCATGAATGAATGAATGGTACAGTCCCCAAAGCTATATCTTCAGGCCTAGAAGGCGCAGCGCATGCGCAGACGAAGCCCGGATAATGGGGGGAGAAGGGGGGGAGAAAGGCGCAAGCGCGTTCGGAGCCCGGAGGGAAGGGGGCAGCGGGCCGCATGCGCAGTCGGAGCCTGGGGGGGGGAGGGGCCCCCAACCTCCGAGAGTGCGGAGCAGGCGCAGTCGCAGTGCGCCACCGGGGGGGGGGCAGGAGGGAGCCCCCGCCCTGGAGAGCCAAGCGCATGCGCACTCAGAGCCCGGGCGGGAGGGGGAAAAGGGGGCACGCCCGGGAGAGCGCGGCGCATGCGCAGTCGGTCCGCGCCCGCTCTCACTATGTACCAAAAGTTACTATGTTGCCAAGTTGTACTAATAACAATCAATCAATCAATCAATCAATCAATCGTATTTATTGAGCGCTTACTATGTGCAGAGCACTGTACTAAGCGCTTGGGAAGTACAAATTGGCATCACATAGAGACAGTCCCTACCCAACAGTGGGCTCACAGTCTAAAAGGGGGAGACAGAGAACAGAAGCAAACATACCAACAAAATAAAATAAGTAGGATAGAAATGTACAAGTAAAATAAATAAATAAATAAATAAACAGAGTAATAAATATGTACAACCATATATACATATATACAGGTGCTGTGGGGAAGGGAAGGAGGTAAGACGGGGATGGAGAGGGGGACGAGGGGAAGAGGAAAGAAGGGGCTCAGTCTGGGAAGGCCTCCTGGAGGAGGTGAGCTCTCAGCAGGGCCTTGAAGGGAGGAAGAGAGCTAGCTTGGCGGATGGGCAGAGGGAGGGCATTCCAGGCCCGGGGGATGACGTGGGCCGGGGGTCGATGGCGGGACAGGCGAGAGCGAGGTACGGTGAGGAGATTAGTGGTGGAGGAGCGGAGGGTGCGGGCTGGGCAGTAGAAGGAGAGAAGGGAGGTGAGGTAGGAGGGGGCGAGGTGATGGAGAGCCTTGAAGCCCAGGGTGAGGAGTTTCTGCCTGATGCGCAGATTGATCGGTAGCCATTGGAGGTTTTTGAGGAGGGGAGTGATATGTCCAGAGCGTTTCTGGACAAAGATAATCCGGGCAGTAGCATGAAGTATGGATTGAAGTGGAGAGAGACACGAGGATGGGAGATCAGAGAGAAGGCTAGTGCAGTAGTCCAGACGGGATAGGATGAGAGCTTGAATTAGCAGGGTAGCGGTTTGGATGGAGAGGAAAGGGCGGATCTTGGCAATGTTGCGGAGCTGAGACTGGCAGGTTTTGGTGACGGCTTGGATGTGAGGGGTGAATGAGAGAGCAGAGTCGAGGATGACACCAAGGTTGCGGGCTTGTGAGACGGGAAGGATGGTAGTGCCGTCAACAGAGATGGGAAAGTCAGGGAGAGGACAAGGTTTGGGAGGGAAGACAAGGAGCTCAGTCTTCGACATGTTGAGCTTTAGGTGGCGGGCGGACATCCAGATGGAGATGTCCTGAAGGCAGGAGGAGATGCGAGCCTGGAGGGAGGGGGAGAGAGCAGGGGCAGAGATGTAGATCTGGGTGTCATCAGCGTAGAGGTGATAGTTGAAGCCGTGGGAGCGAATGAGGTCACCAAGGGAGTGAGTGTATATTGAGAACAGAAGGGGACCAAGCACTGAACCTTGGGGAACCCCCCACGGTAAGAGGATGGGAGGGGGAGGAGGAGCCTGCAAAAGAGACTGAGAAAGAACGACCGGAGAGATAAGAGGAGAACCAGGAGAGGACGGAGTCTGTGAAGCCAAGGTCAGATAACGTATTGAGGAGAAGGGGGTGGTCCACAGTGTCAAAGGCAGCTGAGAGGTCGAGGAGGATTAGGACAGAGTATGAGCCGTTGGATTTGGCAAGCAGGAGGTCATTGGTGACCTTTGAGAGCGCAGTTTCCGTGGAATGAAGGGGACGGAAGCCAGACTGGAGGGGGTCGAGGAGAGAGTTGTTGTTGAGGAATTCTAGGCAGCGCGTGTAGACAACTCGTTCAAGGAGTTTGGAAAGGAATGGTAGGAGGGATATGGGACGATAACTAGAATAACAATAACAATAATGGTGGCATTTATTAAGAGCTTACTATGTGCAAAGCACTGTACTAAGCGCTGGGGAATTTACAAGATGACCAGGTTGTCTCACGTGGGGCTCACGGTCTTAATCCCCATTTTACAGTGGAGGTAACTGAGGCCCAGAGACATGAAGTGACTTGCCCAAGGTCACACAGGTGACAAGCGGTGGAGCGGGATTCGAACCCGTGACGTAAAAGGAGACCAGGGCCTGGACACATAAAGCGTCCAGGTCCGGGGGACAGAAGGGGACCGGGGCCTAGAGGTAGAGGGGGACCAGTGCCAGGAAGCAGTTGGGTACCTAGGCTGCGTGACAGGGATACCAGGACCAAAGGGCAGAGGGGGACCAAGGCCAAGAGGCAGGCTGGGGACCAGGGCAGGGAGGCAGCAGGGGACAAGGGCGGGAAGGCAGGAGCTAGAAGGCGACCACGGCTGGGAGCCAGAGGTGGACCGTAGCAGGCGGGGAAAAGGGCCAGGAGGGAGAGTCGTACTTGGGCTGGGAGAGAGGGCGACCAGGGTCAGGAGGCAGAGGGGTACCTGGGCCGAGAGAGAGGGGGACCAGGACCAGGAGGCAGAATGGTGGGGCTCACGGTCTTAATCACCATTTTACAGAGGAGATAACTGAGGGCCAGAGAAGTGAAGTGACTTGCCCAAGGTCACACAGGTGACAAGCGGTGGAGCGGGATTCGACCCCTGATGTAAAAGGAGACCGGGGCCTGGACACATAAAGGGGCCAGGTCCGGGAGGCAGAAGGGGACCGGGGCCTAGAAGTAGAGGGGGACCAGTGCCAGGAAGCAGATGAGTACATAGGCTGGGAGATAGGGATACCTGGGCCAAAGGGCAGACGGGAACCTAGGCCAAGTATCAGGGGTACCTGGGCCGAGAGAGAGGGGGACCAGGACCAGGACCAGGAGGCAGGAGTACCTGGGCCGGGAGATGGGGACCAGGGCCGGGAGGCAGAGCGGGACCAGGGCCAGGGGAATAGGGGGACCCGGACCGAGAGGCAAAGTGGTATCTGGGACGGAAGACAGGGGGACCAGTGCCGGGAGGTTGAGGGAACCCATGTGCAGGACGCACAGATGGACCAGGGCCTGGAGGTAATAATAATAATAATGATAATAATAATAATAATAATACCATTTATTAATCGCTTACGATGTGCAAAGCACTGTTCTAAGCGCTGGGGGGTTAAACGGTGATCAGGTTGCCCCCCACGGGGGTCACAGTTTTCATCATCATCATCATCATCAATCGTATTTATTGAGCGCTTACTATGTGCAGAGCACTTTACTAAGTTCTTGGGAAGTACAAATTGGCAACATATAGAGACAGTCCCTACCCAACAGTGGGCTCACAGTCTAAAAGGGGGAGACGGAGAACAAAACCAAACATACTAACAAAATAAAGCAGATGGTAATGAGGCCCTGAGAAGTGAAGTGACTTGCCCAAGGTCACACAGTTGACAAGCGGTGGTGTCGGGATTTGAACTCCTGACCTCTGACTCCAAAGCCCGGGCTCTTGCCACTGAACCACACTGCTTCTCTATACTGTAGTATGCTATACTGTAACATACGACATACTACCCATTTCCCAAGAGCTTAGTACAGAGCTCTACACACTGTAAGCGCTCAATAAATAAATACGATTGAATGAATGAATGAACGATATAGTCCCCAAAGCTATATCTTCAGCGCTAGAGAGCGCGGCACATGCACAGTCGAAGCCCGGGTGCGGGTTTGAAGCGAAGGAGTCCTGCGCATGCGCATGCGGAGCCGGGAGGGCAGGGGAGGAGAAACGGGGCGCATGCGCATTCGGAGCCTGGGCTAGGGGAGGAGGGGGCCCCGCCCCGGAGAGGGCGGAGCATGCGCAGTCGGAGTGCGCCACGCGGGGCTGGGGAGGAGGGAGGCCGCTCCTGGAGAGCGCGGTGCATGCGCGGTCAGAGCCCGGGCCGCGGGACAAGGGAGCCCCCGCTCTGGAGAGCGTAGCGCATGCCCGGTCAGAGCCCGTGGGGGAAGGCAAAGGGGGCCCTCCCGGGAGAGCGCGGAGCATGCGCAGTCGGACCAAGCCCTCGCTCACTCTGTACGAAGCTTACTATGTTGCCAAGTTGTACGAATAAAGCTATATCTTCAGACCTAGAAGGCGCAGCGCATGCGCAGTCGGAGCCGAGATAAGGCGCGGGGAGAAGGGAGCGAGCACGGCGCATGCGCGTTCGGAGCCAGGAGGGAATGGAGGAGCGGGGCGCATGCGCAGACGGAGCCTAGGAGCTGGGAGGAGGGGGCCCCACCCCGGAGAGGGCGGAGCATGCGCAGCCGCAGTGCGCCACGGGTAGGAGGGGAGGAGGGAGCCCCCGCCCAGGAGAGCATAGCGCAAGCGCAGTCAGAGCCCGGGCGAGAGGGGGAAAAGGGTGCACGCCCGGGGAAGCGCGGCGCATGCGCAGTCGGACCGCGCCCGCGCTCACTATGTACCAAAGGTTACTATGTTGCCAAATTGTAATAATAATAATGATGGCATTTATTAAGCGCTTACTATGTGCAAAGCACTGTACTAAGCGCTGGGGAATTTACAAGGTGACCAGGTTGTCTCACGTGGGGCTCACGGTCTTAATCCCCATTTTACAGTGGAGGTAACTGAGGCCCAGGGAAATGAAGTGACTAGCCCAAGGTCACTCAGATGACAAGCCGTGGAGCAGGATTCGAACCTCTGACGTAAAAGGAGACCAGGGCCTGGACACATAAAGGGGCCTGGTCCGGGAGGCAGAAGGGGACCGGGGCCTAGAAGTAGAGGGGGACCAGTGCCAGGAAGCAGATGGGGAACTAGGCTGGGAGACAGGGATACCAGGGCCAAAGGGCAGAAGGGGACCAAGGCCAAGAGGCAGGCTGGGGACCAGGGCAGGGAGGCAGAGGGGGACAAGGGCGGGAAGTCAGGTGGGATCACAGCCAAGAAGTAGAGGGCTACCTGGGCCAGGAGACAGGGGGACCTGGGCTGGAAGGTAGAGAGGACGCAGGGCCGGGACGGAGAGAGACCAAAGGCTTGGAGGAAGAAGGCGACCAGGGTTGGGAGGCAGAGGTGGAGCGTAGCAGGCGGGGAAAAGGGCCAGGAGACAGAGGGGTACTTGGGCTGGGAGAGAGGGCGACCAGGGTCAGGAGGCAGAGGGGTACCTGGGCCGAGAGGGAGGGGGACCAGGACCAGGAGGCAGAATGGTACCTGGTCCGGGAGACAAAGTGACGGGGGCCGGGATGTAGAGGGGACCCAGGGCTGGGATGGAGAGAGACCCAAGGGCCTGGACGTAGAACGATACCAGGGCCAGGAGGCACAGAGGGACCAGGGCCGGGCGGCAGAGCGGGACCAGGGCCGGGAGGCAGATGGCTACCTGGGCCAGGAGACAGGGGACACCAAGGCAGGGAGGTAGAGGGGCATAGGGGTACCTGGGCCCGGAAGCAGAGAGGAACCCGGGCCGAGAGGCCCGGTTTGGGGGGGGCAGGGGCAGGGGGGCATAGGGGGACTGGGGCCGGAAGGCAGAGGGGGAAGAAGGTGGGGAGATAGAGGGGAACCAGGGCCAGGAGGCAGAGGGGTACCTGGGCAAGGCGACGGAAACCAGGGCTGGAACGGAGAAAGACCCCAGGCCGTAGAGGTAGAAGGAGACCAGGGCGGGGAGTCACACAGGGAGCAGGCCCGGGAGGCATATGGGGACCAGGGCAGGGCAGCAGAGGGGGACCAGGGCCAAGAGGGAGCGGGGTACCTGGGCCAGAAGACAGGTGGACCAGGGCTGCGAGGCCGAAGGGTTCCAGAGCCGGGAGGTAGAGGGGACCCAGGGCGGGCAGGGAGAGAGATCCAAGGGCCTGGAGGTAGAAGGAGACCAGGGCCGGGAGGCACAGGACCAGGGCAGGCTGCAGAGCGGGACCAGGGTCAGAAGGCCGAGGGGGACCAGGGTCAGGAGGCTGAGGGGGACCAGGGCCAGGAGACAGAGGGGATCCTGGGAAGTGATACAGGGCGACCAGAGCCGGGAGGCCAAGGGGTACCTGGGCTGGTAGACGGGGGCCAGGGCAAGGATGCTGCAGGGGATTTCGTCCAGGAGGCGGTGTGGTACCTTGGCCGGAGGTAGAGGGGGACCAGAGCGGAGAGGCCTTGGGGACCAGGGCAGGGAGGCAGAGGAGTCCGAGGGCCTGGAGGCAGCGGGGGACCAGGGCCAGGAGGCAGGGTGTATCCGGGCCGGTAGACGGGGGACCAGGGCCGAGAAGTGTTGTCAGAAGGTCATGGTGGCAGAAAGCGGCCAGGACCTGGAGAAACAGGGGGATCAGGGCTGGGAGACAGGGCGACCAGGGCCGGGAGTCAGAGGGCTACCTGGTCCGGGAGACAGTGGGACTATGGCTGAGAAGCAGAGGGCAACCAGGGTCGAGAGACGGGGTGTGACCAGGTCATAGAGGCAGAGGCCGGCCTGGGCCAGGAATTTGTGGGGGACCAAGGCAGGGAGCCAGACGGGGACCAGGGCCAGCCAGGAGGTAGAGGGGTACCTGGGCCGAGAGGCAGAGGGGAACTAAGGCCGAGAGGCGGTGGGGGATCAGGACAGGGAGGCAGAGGGGGACCAGGGCCTGGAGGCAGACGGCAGTACGAAGGCAGGGAAGCAGAGGGGGACCAGGTCCAGGAGACAGGGGTACTTGGGCCGGGAGACAGGGGGATCAGGACAGGGAGACAGAGGGGTCCCAGGGCCGGATGGCAGAGGGGTATCTGGGCTGGGTGACAGGGGGACCAGGGCAGGGCAGCAGAGTAGTCCCTGGGCCGGGAGATGGGGACCAGGGCCGGGAGGCAGAGCGGGGCCAGGGCCAGGGGAATAGGGGGACCCGGACCGAGAGGCAAAGTGGTACCTCGGACGGAAGACAGGGGGACCAGTGCCGGGAGGTTGAGGGAACCCATGTGCAGGACGCAGAGATGGACGAGGGCCTGGAGGTAATAGTAATAGTAATAATAATCATAATAATAATGGTATTTATTAAGCGCTTACGATGTGGAAAGCACTGCTCTAAGCGCTGGGGGGCTACACGGTGATCAGGTTGCCCCCGTGGGGCTCACAGTCTTCATCCCCATTTTACAGATGGTAAGGAGGCCCAGAGAAGTGAAGTGAATTGCACAAGGTCACACAGCTGACAAGCGGTGGAGTAGGGATTTGAAAGCCTTACCTCTGACTCCAAAGCCCGGGCTCTTGCCACTGAACCACACTGCTTCTCTATACTGTAGTATACTATACTGCAATATACGACATACTATCCTATTCCCAAGCGCTTAGTACAGAGCTCTACACACTGTAAGCGCTCAATAAATAAATAGGATTGAATGAATGAATGAACGATATAGTCCCCAAACCTTTATCTTCCGCGCTAGAGAGCGCGGCGCATGTGCAGTCGAATCCCGGGGGGGTTTGAAGCGAGGGAGCTCTGCGCATGCGCGTGCGGAGCCGTGTGGTGGGGGGAGGAGAAACGGGCCTCATGCGCATTCGGAGCCTCGGCTAGGGGAGGAGGGGGCCCCGCCCCGGAGAGAGTAGCGCATGCGCGGTCAGAGCCCGGGCGGGAAAGGAAACGGGGTCCTCCCTGGAGAGCGCGGAGCATGCGCAGTCAGAGCCCGGGCGCGGGGGGGGGAACGGGGCCCGTCCGGGAGAGCGCGGGGCATGCGCAGTCGGACCGCGCCCTCGCTCACTCTGTACGAAGCTTACTATATTGCCAAGTTTTAAGAATAATAATGATGGCACTTATTAAGCGCTTAGCATGTGCAAAGCACTGTACTAAGCCCTGGGGAAGTTACAAGGTGATCAGGATGTCCCACGTGGGGCTCACGGTCTTAATCCCCATTTGCAGAGGAGGTAACTGAGGCCCAGAGAAGTGAAGTGACTTGTGCAAGGTCACACAGGTGACAAGCGGTGGAGCGGGATTCGAACCCCTGAGGTCTGACTCGTAAGCCCGGGCTCTTGCCACTGAAACACACTGCTTCGCTATACTGTCCTATACTATAGTGTAACATACTATCTACTGTCCTGTTACTAAGCGCTTAGTACAGTGCTCTACACACAGTAAGGGCTCAATAAATACGATTGATGATGATGATGATGATGACACAGTCCCCAAAGCTATATCTTCAGGCGTAGAAGACGCAGCGCATGCGCAGTCGAAGCCCGGATAAAGGCGGGGAGAAGGGAGGGAGCACGGCGCATGCGCGTTCCGAGCCAGGAGGGAATGGAGGAGCGGGGCGCCTGCGCCGGCGGAGCCTAGGCGAGGGGAGGAGGGGGCCCCGCCCCGGTGAGGGCGGAGCATGCGCAGTCGCAGTGCGCCACGGTTGGGGGAGGAGGAGGGAGCCCCCGCCCTGGAGAGCATAGCACATGCGCAGTCAGAGCCCGGGCGAGAGGGGGAAAAGGGGGCACGCCCGGGAGAGCGCGGCGCATGCGCAGTCGGGCCGCGCCCGCGCTCACTATGTGCCAAAGGTCACTATGCTGCCAAGTTGTAATAATAATTATAATGATGGCATTTATTAAGCGCTTCCTATGTGCAAATCACTGTACTAAGCGTTGAGGAATTTACAAGGTGACCAGGTTGTCTCAAGTGGGGCTCACGGTCTTAATCCCCATTTTACAGTGGAGGTAACTGAGGCCCAGAGAAATGAAGTGACTTGACCAAGGTCACACAGGTGACAAGCTGTGGAGCGGGATTCGACCCCCTGATGTATAAGGAGACCAGGACCTGGACACATAAAGGGTCCAGGTCCCGGAGGCAGAAGGGGACCGGGGCCTAGAGGTAGAGGGGGACCAGTGCCAGGAAGCAAATGGATACCGAGGTTGGGAGACAGGGATAGCAGGGCCAAAGGGCAGAGGGGGACCAAGGCCAAGAGGCAGGCTGGGGACCAGGGCAGGGAGGCAGAGGGGGACAAGGGCGGGAAGGCAGGGGGGATCACGGCCAAGAAGGAGAGGGTTACCTGGGCCAGGAGACAGGGGGACCTGGGCTGGGAGGCAGAAGGGGTCCAGAGCCGGGAGGTAGAGGGGACCCAGGGCGGGCACGGAGAGAGACCCAAGGGCCTGGAGGTAGAAGGAAACCAGGGCCGGGAGGCACAGGACCAGGGCAGGCTGCAAAGGGGGACCAGGGTCAGAAGGCCGAGGGGGACTAGGGTCAGGAGGCTGAGGGGGACCAGGGCCAGGAGACAGAGGGGTTCCTGGGAAGGGATACAGGGCGACCAGAGCCGGGAGGCCAAGGGGTACCTGGGCTGGTAGACGGGGGACAGGGTAAGGAAGCCGAAAGGGATTTCGTCCAGGAGGCGGTGTGGTACCTTGGCCGGAGGTAGAGGGGGACCAGAGCGGAGAGGCCTTGGGGACCAGGGCAGGGAGACAGAGGGGGTACCCGGGCCGGTAGACGGGGGACCAGGCCCGGGAAGCAGAGGGGAACCAGGGCCGGGAGGCAAAGGGGGACCAGGGCCGAGAAGCGGTGTGACAAGGTCATCGAGGCAGAGAGCCGCCAGGACCGGGAGAAGAGGGGGACCAGGGCTGGGAGACAGTGCGACCCGGGCCGGGAGTCAGAGGGCTACCTGGGCCGGGAGACAGGGGGACCAGGGCAGGGAGGCAGAGGGGTCCCAGAGCCGGATGGCAGAGGGGTATCTGGGCTGGGTGACAGGGGGACCAGGGCAGGGCAGCAGAGTCGTACCTGGGCCGGGAGATGGGGACCAGGGCCGGGAGGCAGAGCGGGGCCAGGGCCAGGGGAATAGGGGGACCCGGACCGAGAGGCAAAGTGGTACCTGGGACGGAAGACAGGGGACCAGTGCCGCGAGGTTGAGGGAACCCATGTGCAGGACGCAGAGATGGACGAAGGCCTGGAGGTAATAGTAATAATAATAGTAATAATAATAATAATAATAATAATAATAATAATAATGGTATTTATTAAGCACTTACGATGTGGAAAGCACTGTTCCAAGCGCTGGGGGTTTACACGGTGATTAGGTTGCCCTCCGCCGGCTCACAGTCTTCATCCCCATTTTACAGATGGTAATGAAGCCCAGAGAAGTGAAGTGACTTGCCCAAGGACACACAGCTGACAAGCGGTGGAGTCGGGATTTTTACGCCTGAAATCTGACTCCAAAGCCCGGGCTCTTGCCACTGAACCACACCGCTTCTCTATACTGTAGTATAGTATACTGTAATATACGACATACTATCCTATTCCCAAGCGTTTAGGACAGTGCTCTACACACTGTAAGCCATCAATACATAAATACGATTGAATGAATGAATGACCGATATAGTCCCCGAAGCTATATCTTCCGCGCTCGAGAGCGCGGCGCATTTGCAGTCGAAGCCCGGGTGGGGGTTTGAAGCGACGGAGCTCTGCACATGCGCGTGCGGAGCAGGGTGGGTGTGAGGAGAAACGGGGAGCATGTAGTCCGGGGATTGGAGGGGACCGGGTATTTCCCTGCATCTCTTAGCCTCGGTCAGCAGAGTTCGCCCTCTGAGCTTTTCCCGACCCCTGCAAATCAACCGGTGCTGGAGAATCGGCCCAGTTTGGGGGTTCCCCTGAAGTTGGCAAAGTCGGTCATCAGGGGGAGCAGTAAAACCTCCTCAATCAATCAATCAATCAATCGTATTTATTGAGCGCTTACTATGTGCAGAGCACTGTACTAAGCGCTTGGGAAGTACAAATTGGCATCACATAGAGACAGTCCCTACCCAACAGTGGGCTCACAGTCTAAAAGGGGGAGACAGAGAACAGAACCAAACATACCAACAAAATAAAATAAGTAGGATAGAAATGTACAAGTAAAATAAATAAATAAATAAATAAATAGAGTAATAAATATGTACAACCATATATACATATATACAGGTGCTGTGGGGAAGGGAAGGAGGTAAGACGGGGGGATGGAGAGGGGAACGACGGGGAGAGGAAAGAAGGGGCTCAGTCTGGGAAGGCCTCCTGGAGGAGGTGAGCTCTCAGCAGGGCCTGGAAGGGAGGAAGAGAGCTAGCTTGGCGGATGGGCAGAGGGAGGGCATTCCAGGCCCGGGGGATGACGTGGGCCGCGGGTCGATGGCGGGACAGGCGAGAGCGAGGTACAGTGAGGAGATTAGTGGTGGAGGAGCGGAGGGTGCGGGCTGGGCAGTAGAAGGAGAGAAGGGATGTGAGGTAGGAGGGGGCGAGGTGATGGAGAGCCTTGAAGCCCAGGGTGAGGAGTTTCTGCCTGATGCGCAGATCGATCGGTAGCCATTGGAGGTTTTTGAGGAGGGGAGTGATATGTCCAGAGCGTTTCTGGACAAAGATAATCCGGGCAGCAGCATGAAGTATGGATTGAAGTGGAGAGAGACACGAGGATGGGAGATCAGAGAGAAGGCTAGTGCAGTAGTCTAGACGGGATAGGATGAGAGCTTGAATGAGCAGGGTAGCGGTTCCCGTTCAACCTAAATAACGGGTCCTTGGGGATTTCCTGGGGTCGGGGATACACCTGCAGCTCGCGAGGTGGGCCAGCAGAGGGCGCCCTCGCAGCTCCACCCTTTCACCCCAATAAACTGGGGCTTGTGGATTGGCTGGGGTCAGGGATTCTCTGAAAGCTCGCGAGCTCGGCAGGCAGAGGACTCCCTCGCAGCTCTTCCCGTTTCCCCACCTCTCCGTTAAATGAGTGGAGAGTGGGGATCGGCAGGAGCCGGGGACAGTCTTGCAGCTCTTGGACTCGGCCAGCAGAGGGCGCCCTCGCAGCTCCTCACGGCTAACAAGATCTTCAGCGGAGTTCGGGGACTGGCTGCGGCCGGGGCCCGACATGCAGTGCTCTGTGTGGGTCAGCAGAGTGCTCCCTCGCAGCTACTCTCGTACCCCCCCAATCAACTGGTGCTTGGGAATTGGCTGAGGTCGAGTATTCCCCTGCAGCTTGCGAACTAGGCCAGCAAATCACGCCCTCGCAGCTCTTACCATTTCCCCCCTCTCCTCAACTGAGTGGAGGGTAGGGATTTTCTGGAGCCCGGGACCGTCCTGCAGCTCCCTGGTTCGGACAACAGAGGGCGCCCTCGCATCACCTCCCGGCCCACACCCCATTTCGTGGGGCACGGAGAGGTTGGGGCAACGGATTTTTCCGCAGCTCGAGGGCCTGGCCTGCACATGGTGCACTCGCAGTTAATCCCTTCGCCCCCAAATTAGTGCAGAGCGGGCATTGGCGAGGACCCTGCATGCCCCTGCAGTTCTTAGACTCGGTCAGCAGAGGGCGCCCTCTCTGGTTCTCCCGAACCCTCCAAATCAAGCGGGGCTTGGGGAATGAGCGAGTTCGGCCAGCAGGGGGCGCACTAAAAGCTCCTCACGTTCCCTCAAAGCACCAGGACCTTGGGGATTGGCTGGTTTGGGGGATACTCTGGCAGCTCGTGAGTTCGGCCTGCAGGGTCGCCATCGCAACTCCTCCCTTTCCCCCCAGTAAACTGGGGCTTGTGTACTGGCTGGGGTCCGGGATTCTCCTGAAGCTCGTGAGCTCGTTCATCAGAGGATGCCCTCGCAACTGTTCCCGGTCCCGCCCTCTCCTTAAATGAGTGGAGCGTGGGGAAATGTTGGAGCCGCAGCAATTCCTGCAGCTCCTGGGCTCGGCCAGCAGAGGGCGCCCTGGCAGCTCTTCACGGCCCACACACCATTCAGTGGAGTGCGGCCGTGGCCCGACCTGCAGTGCTCTGGGTGCCCCAGCAGAGTACGCCCTCGGAGCTCCTCCCGTTCTCCGGAATCGACTGGGGCTTTTGAATTGGCTGGGGTCTGGGATTCTTCTGAAGCTCTCCAGCTCGTTCAGCAGAGGACGCCCTGGCAATTGTTCCCGTCCCCCCCACCCCTCCTTAAATGAGGGGAGAGTAGGGAACTGCTGGACCCGGGCACCGTCCAGCAGCTCCTGGGCTCGGACAACAGAGCGCGCCCGCACAACCCCTCACGGCCCACTCCCAATTCAGTGGGGCGAGGATTGGTTTGGGCAAGGGATTTCTATGCATCTCGCGGGCCCGGACATCAGATGGCACCCTCGCGGTTAATCCCTCGCCCCCATATTAGTCTAGTGCGGGGATGGGCTGGGACCGGGTATTCCCCTGCAGCTCGTAGAATCCATCAGCGGAGGACGTTCTTCTGGCTTCTCACGTCCCCTCCAAATCAGCTGGTCCTTGGGGATTAGCTGGGGTCGGGATACTCTTGCAGCTGGCGAGGTCGGCCATCAGGGGCGCCCTCGCAGTTCCTCCCGTTCCACCCAATTTACTGGTGCTTGGGGAGTGGTTAGGGCTGCTGGCGAGGTCGGCCATCAGGGGGCGCCCTCGCAGTTCCTCCCGTTCCACCCAATTTACTGGTGCTTGGGGAGTGGTTAGGGTGGGGAATTTCGAACAGCTCGAGAGCTGGGCCAGCAGAGGACGCCCTCGCAGCTCTTCCCGTTTCTACCCCTCTCCGTAAATGAGTGGGTCGTGCGGATCTGCTGTAGGCGGGGACTTTTGCAGCTCCTGGACTCGGCCAACAGAGGGTGCCATCGCAGCTCCTCACGGCGAACACGCCACTCAGTGGAGTGTGGGCATTGGCTGGGGCCGTGGCCTGACCTGCAGTGCTCTGTGCGGGCCAGCCGAGGGCGCCCTGGGAGTTCCTCCCATTCCCCACAATCAAATGATATTTGGGGATTGGCTGTGGTCGGGGATTCTCCTGCAGCTCGCGAGCTCGGCCGGCAGAGGACGCCCTCGCTGCTCTTACCGTTTCCCCCCTTCTCCTCAACTGAGTGGAGCGGAGGGATCGGGATCTGCTGGAGCCGGGGACCGTCCTGCAGTTCCTGGGATCGACCAACAGACGGCGCCTTCGCATCACCTCCCGGCCAACGCTCCATGGGGACCTAGGTCCAGAGGGAGAAGGGGACTAGGGTCAGAAAGTAAAGTGGGTCCAGTGCTGAAGGACAGAGGGGGACAAGGGCCGGGAGGCAGAGGGGGACCATGGCTAGGAGGCAGAAGGGTACTGGGCAGAGAGACAGGGGGACTAGTACCAGAAGGTCGAAGGGACCCAGGACCCGATTGTAGAGAGATCCAAAGGGCTGGAGGTAGAAAGAGACCAGGGTCATGAGGCACAGAAGGACCAGGACCAGGAGCTCGAAGGGGACCAGGGCAGGGTGTCAGAGCAGGACCAGGGCCAGGAGACAGAGGGGTAACTGGGCCCGGAGGCAGAGGGATCCAGGGCCGAGAAGCAGGGGGGGGACCAGGGCGGAGAGGTAGAGGGCGAACTAGGGCCAGAGGGAGAAGAGGAACAGGGCTGGGTGGCAAATGGAGACCAGAGGAGGTAGGTAGAAGGCGATCAGGTGCAGGAGGCAGATGAGGATCAGGGCCGGGTGGCAGAAAGTAACGAGCGCTGGGAGGCAGAGGGTGATCAGGACAGCGAGGCAGAGGGGAATTAGGGCCACGAGGTCGAGGGCTATAAAAGCCGGGAGGCCTAGGGGGACGAGCGCCAGGAGGCAGAGGGGGACCAGGCCCAGGAGGCAGGTGGGGTTCAGGGCCGGGAGGCAGAAGGGGATGAGGGCCAGGAGACAGAGGGGGACCAGGGCCGGGAGGCAGATTGGGACCAGGAGCGGGAGGCGGAGGTGGACCCGGGGCTGGAGAAAGAGGGGAACCAGGGCGGGGAGGCAGAGGGGGACCATGGCCAGGATTTAGAAGGGCACCTTGGCCGGCAGAGAGGGGGACCAGGACCGGTAGGCCAAGTCGGACTAGGGCAGGGAGGCCCCGGGGTATCAGGGCCAGGGGGCAGAAGGGTACCTGGGCCGGTAGATGAGGTAACAGGGCCGGAAGACAGAAGGGTACCTGGGCCGGGAGGCAGAGGGGGACCAGGGTAGGTAGGGAGAGCGGGACCAGGTCCAGAAAGCAGAGGGATACCTGGGCCGGGAGATGGCAGATCAGGACCGGGAGGCAGAGGGGGATCAGGGCAGGGAGGCACAGGGGTCCCTGGGCCGGGAGACAGGAGGACCAGGGCCGAGAGACAGAGGGGAATCAGGGCCGAGAGTCAGAGGGGGACCAGGGCCGACACGGGGAGGGGGACCAGGGCAGAGCACAGAGGGGGACAACGGCCGCGAGACGGGCAGCATATCTGGGTGGTATATCTGATCTGGGATGGAGAGGGAGAACCGGGCCTGGAGGCCAAGGTCGACCGGGGCAGGTAGGCAGAGGGGGACCAGGGCCAGAAGGCAGAGGGGTACCTGGGTTGGAAGACAGGGGAACGAGGTCCGGGAGGCATATGGGAACCTGGGCCGGGAGACAGGCCTACCTGGGTCAGGAGACAGACGCATCATGGCCGAAAGTCCGAGGGGAACCAAGACTGAGACTCAGGTGGGATCCAGGGCATGGAGGAAGAGGGGGACCAGGACCAGGAGGCAGAGGGTAACCAGAGCAGGGAGGCAGAGAGGGACCAGGGCCGGGAGGCAGAGGGATACTTGGGTTGGGGGACAGGTGGACCAGGGCCGCAGATAGAGGGGAACCAGGGTCGGGACGGAGAGAGACCCAAGTACCTGGAGGTAGAAGGAGACCAGAAGCGGGAGGCACAGAGGGACCAGGACCGGGAGGCAGAGGAGGACCAGAGCAGAGCGGCAGAGGGGGACCAAGGCAAGGAGGCTGAATGGTCCCTGGGCCAGGAGACAAAGCGACCAGGGCATGGAGGTTGAGGGGAGCCACGGCCGGGGAGGAGAGAAACCCAAGGCCTGGAGATAGAAGACCAGGGTCTGGAGACACAGAGCGTCCACGACCAAGAGGCAGAGGGGGACCAGGGCAGAGCAGCAGAGGGGTATCCGGGCCAGGATGCAATGCAGTACCTGGGCCATGACCCAGAGGGAACTGAACAGTGAGGCAGAGGGATACCTTGACCAGCAGAGGGGGGACAAGGGCCGAGAGGGAGTGGGGGACCAGGGCTGAGAGGCCGGTTGGACTGGGGCATGGAGGCATAGGGGGACCAGGGCTGGGAGGTAGAGGGGACCCAGGGCCTGGACGGAGAGAGACCCAAGGGCCTGGAGTTAGAAGGAGGCCAGGGCAGGGACTAACAGAGCTACCAGGGCCGGGTGGCCGAGGTGGACCAAGGCAATGCGGCAGAAGGTGACCATGGCCAGGAGGCAGAGGGGTACTTGGGCCGGGAGGTGGGGGATAAGGGTCGGGGACAGTGGGGGACTAAGGCCTGGAGGCAGAAGGTGACCAGGGCCAGGAGGCAGAGAGATACCTGGGCCAGGAGACAGGTGGACCAGGGTAGGGAGGCAGAAGGGTACCGCGACCCGGAGACAGAGGAACCAGGGTCGGGAGGCAGAGGGGGACCTGGGCATGGGGGGCAGAGTGGTACCAGGGCCATAGCACAGAGGGACCAGAACAGGGAAGCCAAGGGGTTCCTTGGCCAGGAGACGGAGGACCAGGTCCTGGAAGGAATGGGAGACCAGAGCTTAGAGGTGGTGCAGACTGGGGCAGCGAGACATATGGGGACCAGGGCCGGGAGGTCCCTCCTCTCAAGTGCTACTCCGGCCACCTGTGCTTCTGACCCCATTCCCTCTTATCTCATGAAATCTCTCGCTTCGTCCCTTCTCCCCTCCTTAACTTTCATCTTCAACCACTCACTCTCCACTGGGTCCTTCCCCTCTGCCGTCAAACATGCCCATGTCTCTCCCATCCTAAAAAAACCCCTCTCCTCACCCCACCGCACCTTCTAGTTATCGCCCCATCTCCCTCCTACCATTAAGAGTAATAATAATAATGGCATTTGTTAAGCGCTTACTATGTGCAAAGCACTGTTCTAAGTACTGGGGGGATACCAGGTGATCAGGTTGTCCCACGTGGGGCTCACAGTCTTAATCCCCGTTTTACAGATGAGGGAACTGAGGCTCAGAGAAGTGAAGTGACTTGCCAAAGGTCACACAGCGGACATGTGGTGGAGCCGGGATTCCAACCCATGTCCTCTGACTCCAAAGCCCGGGCTCTTTCCACTGAGCCACGCTGCTTCTCTGTTCTTTCGAAACTCCTTGAACGAGTCGTCTACACGCGCTGCCTCGAATTCCTCACCACCAACTCTCTCCTCGGCCCCCTCCAGTCTGGCTTCCGTCCCCTACATTCCCCGGAAACTGCCCTCTCAAAGGTCGCCAATGACCTCCTGCTTGCCAAATCCAACGGCTCATTCTCTATCCTAATCCTCCTCGACCTCTCAGCTACCTTCGACACTGTGGACCACCCCCTTCTCCTTAACACGCTATCCAACCTAGGCTTCACTGACTCCGTCCTCTCCTTCTTCCCCCCTCATCTCTCCGGTTCTTCATTCTCAGTCTCTTTTGCAGGCTCCTCCTCCCCTTCCCATCCCCTTACTGTTTGGGTTCCTCAAGGTTCAGTTCTTGGTCCCCTTCTCTTCTCGATCTACACTCACTCCCTTGGTGATCTCATTCGCTCCCACGGCTTCAACTATCATCACTAAGCTGATGACACCCAAATCTACATCTCTGCCCCTGCTGTCTCCCCATCCCTCCAGGCTTGCATCTCCTCCTGCCTTCAGGACATCTCCATCTGGGTGTCTGCCCGCCACCTAAAACTCAACATGTCCAAGACTGAACTCCTTGCCTTCCCTCCCAAACCCTGACCTCTCCCTGACGTTCCCATCACTGTTGACGGCACTACCATCCTTCCCGTCTCACAGGCCCGCAACCTTGGTGTCACCCTCGCCTCCGCTCTCTCATTCACCCCTCCCATCCAAGCCGCCACCAAAACCTGCCGGTCTCAGATCCGCAACATTGCCAAGATCCGTCCGTTCCTCTCCATCCAAACCGCTTACCTGCTCGTTCAAGCTCTCATCCTACCCCGTCTGAACTACTGTATCAGCCTCCTCTCCGATTTCCCATCCTCTTGTCTCTCCCCACTTCAATCCATACTTCACGCCGCTGCCCGGATTGTCTTTGTCTAGAAACGCTCTGGGCATGTTACTCCCCTACTCAGAAATCTCCAGTGGCTACCAATCAACCTACACATCAGGCAGAAACTCCTCACCCTCGGCTTCAAAGCTCTCCATCACCTCGACGCCTCCTACCTCACCTCCTTTCTCTCCTTCTACAGCCCAGCCCGCACCCTCCGCTCCTCTGCCGCTAATCTCCTCACCGTGCCTCGTTCTCACCTGTCCCGCCGTCGACCCCCAGCCCACGTCATCCCCCTGGCCTGGAATGCCCTCCATCCCCACATCCGCCAAGCTAGCTCTCTTCCTCCCTTCAAGGCCCTACTGAGAGCTCACCTCCTCCAGGAAGGCTTTTCGGACTAAGCCACCTCCTTCCTCTCCCCTCCCCCCCCATCCCCCATGCCTTACCTTCTTCCCTTCCCTACAGCACCTGTTTATATGTATATATGTTTGTACGTATTTAGTACTCTATTTATTTATTTATTTTATTGTACATATCTATTCGATTTATTTTATTTTGTTAATGGGTTTGGTTTCTTCTCTGTCTCCCCCTTCTAGACTGTGAGCCCACTGTTGGGAAGGGACCGTCTCTATGTGTTGCCAACTTGTAATTCCCAAGCGTTTAGTCCAGTGCTCTGCACACCGTAAGTGCTCAATCAATAGGATTGATTGATTGATTGGAGGCAGAAGGAGACCAAGGCCGGTAGGCAGAGGATTACCTGGGCCAGGTCACAGGGGGACCAGGGCAGGGAGGCAGAGGGATATCTGGGCCCGGTGACAGAGTGACCAAGGCCGATAGGCAGAGGAGGACCACGGCCGAGAGGCAGAGGGACGCCGGGGTTGTGACGCAGAGGGGACCAGGGCCGGGAGGCAGAGGGGCACCTTGGCTGGGAGGCAGAGGGGGACTAGGGCTGAGAGGCGGGATGTATCAGGGCAGGGAGGCAGAGGGGGACCTGGTTTGGGAGATGGAGGGGATCCACGGCCGGGAGGCAGAGGGGTACCTGAACCGGGAAACAAAAGGACCAGGGCTGGGATTTAGTGGGGTACCTCTGGACCGGAAGTCCTGGGGACCAGGGCTGGTTGGTAGAGGGGACCCAGGGCTGGGAAGGCGAGAGGGCCCAGGGCCTGAAAGTAGAGGGAAACCAGGGCTGGGAGGCACAGAGGGACAAGGGCTGGGAGGCAGAGGGGGACCAGGACGGGGAGGCAGAGGGAGACCAGGGCCGGGTAGCAGAGGGAAACCAGGGCCAGGAGGCAGTGGGGTACCTTGTCCAGGAGACGGGGGACCAGGGCCGGGATGTAGAGGGGTTACCTGGGCCAGGAGAACCCGGGACCAGGTCGGGAGGATGAGAGGTACCAGGGCCGGGAGACAGGGGAACCCGGGCCGAGAGGCAGAGGGGTACTTGGGCCCATAGACAGAGGGACCCCGGACGAGAGACAGTGGGGGACCACAGCCGAGAGGCAGAGGGGTACCAGGGCCGAGACCCAGGGGGGAACCCGAGCCTGGAGGCAGAGGGGTACCTGGGCTGGGAGGCGGGGTTCAGGGCTGGGATGCAGAGGGGGACCAGAGCTGAGAGGCGGGAGGGACCAGGGCAGGGACGCAGTGGGGGACCAGGACTGGGAGGCAGAGGGGTCCGGGATCAGGAGACGGGGGCCCAGGGCCGGAATGTAGAGTGGTACCTGGGCCGGGATGTTGAGTGGACCCAGGGCCAGGACGGGTAGAGGAGAACCAAGGTAGTAGGAGACAAGGAGACTAGGGCTGGGAGGCGCAGAGGGTCCAGGGCCAGGAGGCAGAGGGGGACCAGGGCCAGGAGGCAGAGGGGAACCAGGGCCTGGAGGCAAAGGGGGACCAAGGCCGGGAGGAAGAGGGGTACCTGGGCAAGGAGACAGAGGTTTACCTGTTCCGGGAGGCAGAAGGGAACCAGGGCCGAGAAGCGGTGGGTGACCAGGGTAAGGAGGCAAATGGGACCATGACCAGGAGGCAGATGGGGACCAGAGGTCAGAGGCAGAGGGGTCCAGGGCCAGGATGCCCATTGGTACATGGTTCAAGAGACGGGGTCCAGGGCCGGGGGGCAGAGGGGGATCGTGGCCGATAGGCAGGGGGAACCAGGATTTGCAGGCAGAGGCGAACTAGGGATGAGAGGCAGATGGGGACCAAGGCTGGGAGGCAGAGGGGGACCAGGGGCAGGAGGCAGAGAGGTGCCTGGGCCGGGAGACAGGGGGACCAAGGCTGGGAGGTAGAGGGGATCCCGGGCTAGGCTAGAGAGAGACCCAATTGCCTGAAGGATGAGGGAGACCAGGGCCAGGAGACACAGAGGGACCATCGCCTGGAGGTAGAGTGGGATTAGGGCCTGGAGGAAGAGGAGGACCAGGGCCATGAGGCAGAAGGGTATCTGGGCTGGGAGCCAGGTGGACTAGGTCCGGAAGACTGAGAAGTATCCGGGCCGGGAGACAAGGGGACCAGGGCCAAGTGTCAGAGGGGGATCAGGGTTGAGAGGCAGGAGGGGACCAGGGCCGGGAGGTAGATGTGGACCGTGGCGGAGAATCAGAGGTTAATCAAGGCTAAGAGGCAGAGGTGTACCTGGGTCCGGAGACAGGGGACCAGGGCTGGGAGGTAGAGGGGACCCAGGGCTGGGAGGTACAAGTTGATGAGGGCTGGGAAGAATTGCGGCACCCTGCCGGTAGGCAGAGAGGGATCAGGTCTGGGTGGATGATAGAAACCAAGGCAGTGAGGTAGAGGGGACCAACAGCTGGAAGGAGAAGTTGACCGGGGCCGGAAGCTTGGCGGTGACCCGGACCATAAAATAGAGTGGGACCAGGGCTGAAAGGCAGAAGAGGACTCGTGCTGGGAGGCGGCAGAGGGGTACTAGTGCCGGGGGAGAGGGGGCCAGGGCCAGGAGGTAGAGGGGACCTAGGGCCAGGAAGGAGAGAGCAGCCAGGGCCTGGAGGTAGAGTGAGACCAGGGCCGAGAGGGAGGGGGGAACAGGCCTGGGAAGGCAGACGGGGACCAGAGCCAGGAGTGAGGGTGTTACCTGCGTCCGGAGACATGGGTACCAAGGCCTGGAGGTAGAGTGGACCCAGGGCCAGGACAGAGAGAAGGACCAGGGCCAGGAGGTAGAGGGAGACTAGGGCTGGCAGGTACTGCGGGACCAGGGCCGGGAGGCAGTAATCAGGGTCTGGACGCAGAGGACCAGAGCCAGGAGGCAGAGGGGTCCCTGGGCTGGGAGACAGGTGGACCAGGGCAGGGAGGCAGAGAGCTACCTGGGCCAGGGGAAAAGGTCACCAGGGCCAAGAGGCATAGGGCGACCAGGGCGGGGAGGCAGAGGGGGACCAGGGCAGGGCGGCAGTGGGGGACCAGAGCCAGGAGGCTTAGGGGTACCTGGGCCTGGAGACATGGGGACAAGGGCAGGGAGGGAATGGGATACTTGGGCTGAGAGATGGACGACCAGGGCCTGGAGGGAGAGGGAGACCATGTCCGAGAGACAGGAAAAGACCAGGGCCGGGAGGCAGAGGGTGACAAGGGCATGGAGGCAGAGGGGGGCCAGGGCAAGGCAGCAGAGCGGGACCAGGGCCAGGAGGCAGAGCAGTACCTGGGTCCAGAGACAGGGGACCAGGGCCGGGAGGGTGAGAAGGGCCAGGGCCAGGAGGTAGAGGGAGACGAGGGCTGGCAGGCACAGGGGGAGCAGGGTGCAGAGGCAGAGGGGGGCCAGGGCCGGAGGTTCAAGGCGACAAGGGCTGGGAAGAACCACGGCACCATGCCAGTACGGCAGAGAGGGACCAGGTCCGGGTGGAAGATGGGGACCAATGCAAAGAGGTGGAGGGGAAATAGGGCCAGAGGGAGAGGGGGCCCGGGGCCGGAAGGTCAGGGGCGACCAAGGCCAGAAAGTAAAGTGGGACCAGGGCTGAGAGGCAGAGGGGAAGTAGTTCCGGGAGGCAGAGGGGGACCAGGGCACGGAGACCGAGTTATACCTGCACCAGCACACAGGGGGATCTGGGCCGGGAGTTGGAGGGGTACCAGGGCTGGGAGACAGGTGGACCAGGGCCGGGAGGTAGAGGGGACCCCTTTGCCGGGAAGAAGAGAATGACCAGGGCCTGGAGGTATAGTGAGACAGGTACAGAGAGGCAGGGGGTGACCAGGGCCGGGAGGCAGATGGGGACCATTGAGGGAAGGCAGAAGAGGCCCTGAGCCAGGAGGTAGAGGGGTACCTGGGTCCGGAGAAGGGGGACTAGGGCCTAGAGGTAGAAGGGACTCAGGGCCGGCATAGAGAGAAGGACCAGGGCCTGGAGGTAGAGGGTGATGAGGGCTGGAAGGCACAGGGGGACAAGGCCCGGGAGGCAGAGGGTTACCCGGGACCGGAGGTACAAGGCGACAAGGGCTGGGTAGACCCGGGGCACCATGCCGGTAGACAGAGAGGGACCAGATCCGGGCAGAAGATGTGGACCAAGGTAGGGAGGTAGAGGGGAACTAGGGTCGGAGGGAGAAGGGGACCAGGGCCGACAAGCCGGAGGGGTGGGCAGGGAAGAGAGGCTGAGGGGGGATGAGAACTGGGAGGTAGAGGGGGACCAGGGCCAGGATTCAGTGGGGTACATGGGCCGGAAGGCAGAGGAGGTGACCCAGGGCTGAGAGGTGGGAGAGACCAGGGCAGGGACGCAGAGGGGGACCAGGAATGGGAAGCAGAGGTGGACCTAGGTGAGGAGGCAGACGGTAACCACGGCCAGGAGGCAGAGGGGTACCTGGACCGGGAAACGAAGGCACCAGGGCCTGGAAGTAGTGGGGTACATGGGTCGGAGGTCAGGGGAACCAGAGCCAGTTGGTAGAGGGAAACCAAGGCAGTGAAGGAGAAGGACCCGGCGAAAGAGGTAGAGGGCACCAGGGCTGGGAGGCAGAGAAGGACCAGGGCCAGGAGGCAGATGGGTACCTGGGCCCGCAGCCAGGTGGACGAGGGCTGAGTGGCAGAGGGAGACCATGAGCCGGTGGCAGAGGGGTACCTGGAACAGGAAACAAGGGGACTAGTGCCGGAAGTTAGAGGGGTACCTTGGCCGGGAGGCAGGGAGACCAGAGCGGGCAGGTAGAGGGGACCCAGGACTGCGACGGAGAGAAGGACCAGGGATTGGAGGGAGAGGGAGAACAGTGCCGGGAAGCACAGAGGGATCAGGCCACGGAGGCAGAGGGGGACCACGGCACGGTGGCAGAAGGGGACCAGGGCCAGGAGGCCGAGGGGTATCAGGACTGGGAGACAGAGGGGCGCCTGGGCCAGGAGGCAAGGGGACCAGGGCCTGGAGGTAGAGGGCACCAAGGCCCGGGGCGGAGAGAGACCCAAGGGCCTGGACGTAGAGGTAGATTCAGGCCGGGAGGCACAGAGCGACCAGGGCCGGGAGGCACAGAGGGACGTGGGCCGGGAGGCAGTGGGACTAGGCCCGAGAGGTGGGGGGGAACCAGGATAGGGAGGCAGAAGGGGACTAGGATGGGGAGGCAGAGGGGGATCAGGGCCCAGAGGCAGAGGGTGTACCTGGGCTGGGAGACAGGGGGTCAGGGCCAGGATGCAGAGGGGGAAAAGAACCACGTTGCAGCGGGGTACCTGGGCCGGGAGGCAGAGGGGGATCAGGTCCAGAAGCAGAGGGGAACCATGTCCGAGAGCCAGGGGAGGACCAGGGCAGGCAGAAGGGGGCCAGGAATGGGAGGTAGAAGGGGACCAGGGTGGGGAGCTAGAAGGGGACCAAGGTGGGGAGGTAGAAGGGTATCAGGGTAAGGAGGTAGTGGGGTACCTGGGTTGGGAGACAGTTGGACAAGGGCCCTGAGCTAGTGCGAACCAAGGGCCGCGATGGAGAGAGACCCAAGGGCCTGGAGTTAGGAGACCAAGTCCGGGATGCAGAGGGACCGGGTCCGGGAGGCAGAAGAGTACCTGGGCCAGGAGACGGGGCCGGTGGCCAGGAGGCAGAGGCGTACTGGGCCAGGAGATGGGCAGCAGGGCTGGGATGTATATGGTTGGGATGGAGAGGGGGAGCCGGGCCTGGAGGCATAGGAGGACCGGGGCCAGAAGGCAGAGGGATACCTGGGCCGGGAGATGAGGGCCCAGGGCCGGGAGGAAGAGGGTGACCTGGGCCAGAAGTCAGAGGAAGCAGGGTCGGGAGACACAGGGGGACCGGGGAGGAAAAGTCAGGGCGACAAGGGCAGGGAGGCAAAGGGGGACCAGAGCTGGGAGGCCGAGGGGAACCAGGGCCTGGAGGCCGGGGAAACAGGGAATAGGGCCTGGAGATCGAGGTGACCCAGGGCCGTGATGGAGAGAGGGACCATGGCCTGGAGGTTGAGGGAGACCAGACCCGGGATGCAGACGGGGATCAGGGTGGAGAGGCAGATGGGGACCAGAGCCAGAGACAGACGAGTACCTGGGCCGGGAGACGGGAGGACCATGACCGGGAGGCAGAGGTGTACCTGGGTCTGGAGAAAGGGGGACCATGGCTGAGAAACAGAGGGGAACCAGTGCTGAGAGGCGGGGGCGACCAGGTCAGAGAGGCTGAGGCCGACCAGGGCCGGGGGGCAGAGGGATACCTGGGCCGGGAGATAGGGGGACCAGGGCCGGGAGGCAGAGTGGTAACTGGGCCGAGAGCTGGGGGACCAGGTCCAGGAGGTAGAGGTGTCCCTGGGCCGGGAGGTAGAGCGGGACCATGGCCAAGATGTAGGGGGTCCGGGATCATGAGGCATAGGAGGATCTGGGCCGGGTGACAGGGAGACCAGAGCCGAGAGGCAGAAGCGGACCAGGACAGGTTGGCAGAGGGGGACCAGGGCTAATGGCGGTGGAGGCAGTGTAGAACCTGGGCCGGGAAATAGGGGGACCAGGGTCTGGAGGTAGAGGGGACCAGGGCCTGAATGGAGAGAGGGACCAGAGCCTGGAGGTCCAGGGAGAATAGGGCCGGGAGGCACAGAGGGACCAGGGCCGGGAGGCAGACGGGGCCAGGTCGGGGAGGCCGAGGGGGACCAGGGCCAGGAGGCAGATGGGGACCGGGGCCAGGAGGCAGAGGGGTCCCTGGGACGGGAGACGGGTACCTGGGATGGGAGATAGGGAGACCAGGGCCGTGAGGTAGAGGAAGACCAGGGACAGGAGGCAGAAGGATACGCGGGCTAGGGGGTAGAGAGTTACCTGGGTCTGGAGACAGGGGGCCAGGGCCTGAAGGCAGAGGGAACCCAGGGCCGAGATGGAGAGAAAGGCCAGGTCCAGGAGGGAGAGGGAGACGAGGGCTGGAAGGCACAGGGGGACTTGGGCCAGAAGGCAGAGAGGGACTAGTCCGGGCGAAATTTGGGGACCAAGGCAGGGAGGTAGAGGGGCAGTAGGGCAGGAGGGAGAAGGGGACCAGGGCTGGAAGGTCGTGTGGGGGGCGGGGGGGACCAGGGCCATAAAGTCAAGTGGGAACAGGGCTGAAAGGCAGAGGGGGACAAGGGCCGGGAGGCAGAGGTTGTCCAGGGACGAGAATTGCGGCGGGACCAGGGCTGGGTGTCAGAGCGGGACCAGGACCAGGAGGCAGAGGGGTACTTGGGCTGGGAGATATTGGTAGCAGGACCAGGATTTAGAGGGGACCCAGGGCCGGGACGGAGAGAGACCCAAGGGCTTGGAGGTAGAGGGAGACCAAAGCTGGGAGGCACAGAGGGAACAGGGCTCAGAGGCAGAGAGGGACCATGGCAGGGCAGTTGAGGGGGACCAGGACAGGGAGGCAAAAGGGTACCTGGACAGGCAGACAGGGAGACCAGAGTGGGAAGGTAGAGGGAGACCAGGGCTGGCAGAACAGGGGGACCAGGGCCGGGAGGAAGAGGGGACCCATGGCCCGGACAGAGAGAGACCTAGTGGTCTGCAGGTAGAGGGAGGCCAGGGCCACGAGGCTCAAAGGGACCAGGGCCGCAAGACAGAGGGGCACTTGGGCCAGGAGGTAGTGGGGGACCAGGGCCGGGAGGCAGAGGGGCCCAGGGTCGGGAAACAGGGATTAGGACTGGCAGGCAGAGGGGTACTTCTGCCTCCCTGCCCTTGTCCCTCCTGCTTCTCGGAAGTAAAGGGGAGCTACGGACGAAAGTCAGAGGGGGACCAGGGACGAGAGGCACAGGGGGATCAAGGCAGGGAGGCAGAAGGGGACCAAGGCCGGGATGCAGAGGGGGACCAGGGCGAGGAGTCATAGGGGGACCAGGGTTAAGATTTAGAAGGGAACCTGGACCAGGAGGCTGGTGGACAATGGCCGGGAGGCAGAGGGGTCCCTGGGACGGGAGACAGGTACCTGGGACGGGAGACGGCTACCTGGGACGGGAGATAGGGGGACCAGGGTCGTGAGGTAGAGGGAGACCTGGGACAGGAGGCAGAAGTATACGCGGGCTAGGGGATAGAGAGTTACCTGGGTCTGGAGACAGGGGGCCAGGGCCTGAAGGTAGAAGGAACCCATGACCGAGATGGAAAGAAAAGCCACGTCCAGGAGGGAGAGGGAGACGAGGGCTGGCAGGCACAGGGGGACCTGGGCCAGAAGGCAGAGAGGGACTGGTCCGGGCGAAATATGGGGACCAAGGCAGGGAGGTAGAGGGGAAGTAGGGCAGGAAGGAGAAGGGGACCAGGGCTGGAAGGTCGTCGGGGGGGGGGCGGCGGGGGGGACCAGGGCCATAAAGTAAAGTGGGAACAGGGCTGAAAGGCAGAGGGGGACAAGGGCCGGGAGGCAGAGGGGGACCAGGGACGAGAATTGGGGCGGGACCAGGGCAGGGTGTCAGAGCGGGACCAGGACCAGGAGACAGAGGGGTACTTGGGCTGGGAGATATTGGTAGAGGACCCGGAATTAGAGGGGACCCAGGGCCGGGACAGGGAGAGACTCAAGGGCCTGGAGGTAGAGGGAGACCAGAGCTGGGAGGCACAGAGGGAACAGGGCTCAGAGGCAGGGAGGGACCATGGCAGGGCAGCTGAGGGGGACCAGGGCAGGGAGGCAAAAGGGTACCTGGACAGGCAGAAAGGGAAACCAGAGTGGGAAGGTCGAGGGAGACCAGGGCTGGCAGAACAGGGGGACCAGGGCCGGGAGGTAGAGGGGACCCATGGCCCGAACAGAGAAAGACCCAGTGGTCTGCAGGTAGAGGGAGGCCAGGGCCACGAGGCTCCAAGGGACCAGAGCCGCAAGACAGAGGGGCACTTGGGCCAGGTGGTAGTGGGGGACCAGGGCAGGGAGGCAGAGGGGCCCAGGGTCAGGAAACAGGGATTAGGACTGGCAGGCAGAGGGGTACCTCTGCCTCCCTACCCTTGTCCCTCCTGCTTCTCGGAAGTAAAGGGGAGCTACGGACGAAAGTCAGAGGGGGACCAGGGACGAGAGGCACAGGGGGATCAAGGCAGGGAGGCAGAAGGGGACCAAGGCCGGGATGCAGAGGGGGACCAGTGCCAGGAGGCTGAGAGGTCCCTGGGCTGGAAGGCAAAGGGGGACCAGGGCCGAGAAGAGGGAGGACAAAGGAAGGGAGGCAGAGGGTGACCAGGGCCTGGGGACAGAAGGGGAACAGGGCCAGGAGGCAGAGGTGTACATGTGCCAGACGACGGGGGACCACGTTTGGCCGGCAGAGGGGGATCGGGCTGGGGAAACGGGGATCAGGGCCGGGAGGCAAAGGGGGACCAGGGCCAAGAAGCATGGGGGACAAGGCCATGGATGTAGAGAGGGACCGGGATCAGGAGGTAGAGAGGGACCAGGGCCGGTAGAAAGGGGGACTGGGGCTGGGAGGCAGAGGTTTTCCTGGGCCAGGAGACGGGGCCCATGGCTGGATAGAGGGAAACCAGGGCTGAGAGGTGGGGGGCCACCAGGTTACAGAGAGGCAGAGGCCGTCGAGGGCTGGGACGCAGAAGGGGACTGGGGCAAGGAGGCAGAGGGGGACCAGGGTTTGGAGGTAGAGAGGGACCAAGGCCGGGAGCAAGGGGACCGGGGCCAGGAGGCAGGAGGGTCCCTGGCCGGGAAACAGGGGGAACAGGACCATGAGGCAGAAGGGTCCCTGGCCGTGAGACAGGGTGACCAGGGCTGGGAATCAGAGGGGTACCTTTGCCGGGAGATGGGGAATATGGCTGGGAAGCAGAGGGGAACCAGGGCCGAGAGGCCGGGTACGACTAGGTTAGAGAGGCAGAGGCTGATCAGCGTCGGTAAGCAGAGTGGGACCAGGGCGGGAAGGCAGAGGAGGACGGGGGCTGGGAAAGCCGAGAGGAACCAGGGCCGAGAGGGAGAGGGTGACCAGGGTCGGGAAATGGGGATCAAGCAGACAGGCAGAGTGGTACCACTGTCTCCCTGCCCTTGTAACCCCCGCTTCTTAGAAGTAAAGGGGAAGTAGGGCCGAAAGTCAGAGCGGGATCAGGGGCGTGAGACAGGGGACGACCAAGGCAGGGAGGCAGAGGGGGATTAGGACCAGTACGCAGAGGGACCATGGCCGGAGGTTTGAGGGGACCCAAGGCCGGAAGGCGGAGGGGGACCAGGGCCGGGAGGCAGTGGGGGACAAGGGCCAAGAGACAATGGGGGACCAGAGCCAGGAGGCAGCGGGGTACCTGGGCCGGGAAATGGCGGATCAGGGCTGGGAGGATGAGGGGGACCAGGGCCAGGAGGCAGAGGGGAACCTGGGCCGTACGGGAAATGGGGACCAGGGTCGAGAAGCGGTGGGGGACAAGGGCAGTGAGCCAGATGGTGACCAGGTCCTGGAAGCAGATGGGGACCAGGACCAGGAGGCAGAGGGGTACTTGGGCCGTGAGACGGGGGACCTGGTTCGGAAGGCAGAGGGGGACCAGGACTGGGAAACGGGGACCAGATACTGCGGGCTGATTGGTTCCTCGGCCTCCCTGCCCTTGTCCCCCCGCTTCTTGGAACTAAAGGGGAAAAAGGGCTGTGAGGCACAGGGGAACCAGTCCAGGGAGGCAGAGGGGGACCAGGGTCGGAAGACTGGGGGTGACCTGGGCAGGGAGGCAGAGGAGTACCCGGGCCGGTAGACGATGGACCTGGGCCGCAAGGCAGAGGAGAACTAGAGCCAGGAGGCAGAGGGGTACCTGGGCCGGGACGCAAAGTGGGACCAGGGCCGAGAAGCATGGGGGCCAAGGTCAGGGCGGCAGAAGGGGATCAGGTCCGTTAGACAGGGGACCAGACACGGGAGGCAGAAATGTACCTGGGCCAGGAGACGGGGGGCGGGGGGCAGGGCTGGGATGCTCAAAGTAACCAGTGTTGGAGGGGAGGTGGGGACCAGGGCCCGGGGGTAGAGGGGAACCAGGGTCAGGAGTCCGAATTCCCTGCCCTGGTCCCTCTGCCTCCCGGCCCAGGTACCTCTCTACCTCCTGGCCCTGGTCGCCCTCTGTCTCCCGGCCCTGGTCCCCCGTCTCCCGGCCCAGGTAAACCTCTGCCTCTTGGACCTGGTACCCTTCTGCCTACCTGCCCTGGTCCCCCTCTGCCTCCCGGCCCTGGTCTCCCTCTGCGTCCCTACCATTTTCCTACCCGCTTCTCGACCCTGATCCCCCTCTGCCTTCAGGGCCTGGTTCCATTCGGCCTACCAGCCATGCTCCCGCTCTGCCTCCCGACCCAGGTAACCTTCTGCTTCTTGGCCCTGGTCCCTCTGTGCTTCCCGGCCCTGGTCCCCCATGGCCTCCTAGCCTTGGTTTCCTGCAACCTACAGGCCCTTGGGTGAGTCTGTGTCCTGAACCTCTGTACCCTCTACCTCCTGGACATGGTCCCCCTCTCTCCCGACCAAGGTACCCCTCTGCCTCCTGGCCATGGTCCCCCTCTGCTTCTCAGCCCTGGTACTCCTGTCTCCTGGTCCAGGTCCCCCTCTAGTTACGGGCCCTGGTCCCCCAACTTCTCTGTCCTGGTCCCACTCTACCTCCCGGCCTAGGCACGCTTCTGGTTCCTGGCCCTGGTTACCCTCTGCCTCCCGGCCCTGGTCCCCCAACTCTCAGATCAGTTACTCCTCCACATCCCAGCACTGATCCCCCTGTCCCCCAGCCCAGTTACCACTCTGCCTCCCGGCCCTGAAACCCCTGTGCCTCCGCACCCTGGTCCCATTCTACCTCCCGACCCTGGTCCCTCTCTGACTCCTGGCCCAGGTCCCCCTGTCTCCCGGCCCAGGTACCCCTTAACCTCCCGGCCCTGGTCCCCCTGTTCTGCCAGCCATGGTATCCCTCTATCTCCAGGCCCTGGCCCCTGTTTCCGGCCTAGCCCTGTGTCCACTCTACCTCCCGACCTAGGTTCCCCCATATCCCGGGACAGGTACCACTCTGCCTCCTGGCCCTCGTCGCCCCCTGCCTCCAGGCCCTGGTCACCCTCTGCCTCCAGGCCCTGCTCACCCTCTGCCTCCCGTCCCTGCTCCCTTTAAACCTCCCGACCCTGGTCCCCCTGTCTCATGGCCCAGGTACCCCTCTACTTCCCGGACCTGGTACCACTGCCCCTCCGGCCCAGGTACCCTTCTGCCTCTCTGCCCTGGACCCTCCCTCTTCTCGGCCCCGGTCCCCCTCTGTCTCCGGATCCTGGTACCCCTCTACCGCCTGGCCCTGGTCCTGCTCTGACACCTTGCCTGCTCCCCCAAACCGCTTCTTGGCCCTGGTCCCCCTCTACCCCCTGGCCCTTGTCCATGTCTGCCTTTCAGCCCTGGTCCCATTTTACTCTCTGTCTCTTGTCCCCCCCAACCTTCCGGCCCTGGTCCCCTTCTCCCTCTGGCCCACGTTCACCTCTACTTTCCTGCCTCGGTCCTAATCTCCCGCCCGGACCTGGTCCCTCTCTGCCTACCGGTATGGTGCCCCGGTGCTTCCCAGCCCTGGTTGCCTTGTACCTCTGGGCCCTGGTCACCCTCTGCCTCCGGGTCCTGGTCCCCCAGTCCCTTCCAGCCCTCGTCACCTTCTACCTCCTGGCCCTGACCCTTCTCTCCATCCCAGCCCTGGGTCCCTTATACATCCAGGCCCTGGCGCCCCTGTCTCCGGATTCAGGAACCCCTCTTCATCTTGGCGCTGGTCCACTTCTGCCTCCCCGCACTGGTCCCCCTCTACCTCCCGACCCTGGTTGACACTTGGCTCTCGGCCCTGTTCTCCCTCTACCTCCAGGCCCTGGTCACTCTTTCGTTCCCGGCCCTGGATCCCCTCTACCGCCCGGCCCTGGATCCCCTCTACCGCCCGGCCCTGGTCCCCCTGCCTCGCGGCCCTGATACCTTTTTAGCTCCCGGCCCTGATACCCCTCTAACTCCCGGCCCCGGTTCCCCTCTGCCTCCCTGCCCCGGTCCCCCTCTGCTTCCCGGCCCTGGCCGACCACTGCCTCTCTGACCTGGTTGCCTTCGGACCTTAGGCCCAGGTACCCCTCTGCCACCAGGGCCTGGTCCCCCTATGCCTCCTGGCCATGTACCCCTCTGCCTCCTGGCCCTGGTCTCCATCTTCCTCTGGGCCCTTTTCCCCGTTACCCGACCCAGGTAATCCTCTACCTCCCGGCCATTGTACCCCTCTGCCTCCTGGCCCTGGTAACCCTCTGCCTCCTGGCCATGGTCCCCCTCTGCCTTCTGGCTATGGTCCCCTTCAGCCTCCCAGCACTTGTCTCCCTCTGCCTCCCAGTCCTGGTCCCCCTCTTCATCCCTGCCTTGGTCTCCCTCGCCTCTCGGCCCTGGTCCCCTTTACCTCCCGGCCAATTTACCCAGCCGGCTCCTGACCCTTTTCCCCCTCTGTCTTCGAGCCCTGGTCGACCGTCTCCCGGCCCAGGTACCACTCTGCCTCCCAGCCATGGTCTGCCACTGCCTCCTGGCCCTATTCCCCCTTCTGCCGCCCTGTCATGGTCCTCCTCTGCCTCCAGGCTCTGGTCCCTCTGTGCCTCCTCTCCCTGGTCTCCTTCTGTATCCAGGCCCTTGGGTCTCTCTCCATCCTGGCCATGGGTTACCTCTACCTCCCGGCCATTGTCCCCCTGTCGCCCGACGCAGGTACCCCTAGGCCTCCTGGCGCTGGTTACTCTCTGCCTCTCGGCCCTGCTCCCCTTCTGCCACCCGGTCCTAGTCTCCCTCTGCCCTCAGGCCCTGGGGTCTCTCTCTCTTCTAGTCCTGTGTCCCCTCTACCTCACCAACCTGGTCTCCCCACCTCACGGCTCAGGTACCTCTTTACTTCCCCGCCCTGGTAGTAATGTCTCCCAGACCAGGTGCTCCTCTGCCCTCCGGGCCAGGTCCCCCTCTGCTTCCCAGCCCCGGCCACCCTCTGCATCCCTACCCTAGTCCCGCTCTGCCTTTCAGCCCTGGTCCCACTTTACTTCTGGCTTTGGTTCCCCCGCTGGATGGCAGAGGAGTATCTGGGCTGAGTGACAGGGGGACCAGCGCAGGGAAGCAGAGGCGTACCTGGGCCGGGAGATGAGGACCAGGGCCGGGAGGCAGAGCGGGACCAGGGCCAGGGGAACAGGGGTACCCGGACCGAGACTCAAAGTGGTACCTGGGCCGGAAGACAGGGGGACCAGTGCGGGGAGGTTGATGGAACCCAGGTGCAGGACCCAGAGACGGACCAGGGCCTGGAGGTAATAATAATAATAATGATGATGGCATTTATTAAGCGCTTACGATGTGCAAAGCACTGTTCTCAGCGCTGGGGGGTTACACGGTGATTAGGTTGCCCACCGCGGGCTCACAGTCTTCATCCCCATTTTACAGATTGTAATGAGGCCCAGAGAAGTGAAGTGACTTGCCCTAGGGCACACAGCTGACAAGCGGTGGAGTCGGGATTTTAACGCCTGAACTCTGACTCCAAAGCCCGGGCTCTTGCCACTGAACCACACTCCTTCTCTATACTGTAGTATACTATACTGTAATATACGACATACTATCCTATTCCCAAGCGCTTAGGACAGTGCTCTACACACTGTAAGCCATCAATAAATAAATACGATTGAATGAATGAATGACCGATATAGTCCCCGAAGCTATATCTTCCGCGCTAGAGAGCGCGGCGCATTTGCAGTCGAAGCCCGGGTGGGAGTTTGAAGCGAGGGAGCTCTGCACATGCGCGTGCGGAGCAGGGTGGGTGTGAGGAGAAACGGGGAGCATGTAGTCCGGGGATTGGAGGGGACCGGGTATTTCCCTGCATCTCGTAGCCTCGGTCAGCAGAGTTCGCCCTCTGAGCTTTTCCCGACCCCTGCAAATCAACCGGTGCTGGAGAATCGGCCCAGTTTGGGGGTTCCCCTGAAGTTGGCAAAGTCGGTCATCAGGGGGCGCACTAAAACCTCCTCCATTTCAACCTAAGCAACGGGTTCTTGGATATTGCCTAGGGTCGGGGATACACCTGCAGCTCGCGAGGTCGGCCTGCAGAGGGCGCCCTGGCAGCTCCACCCTTTCACCCCAATAAACTGGGGCTTGTGGATTGGCTGGGGTCAGGGATTCTCTGAAAGCTCGCGAGCTCGGCCAGCAGAGGACTCCCTCGCAGCTCTTCCCGTTTCCCCACCTCTCCTTGAATGAGTGGAGAGTGGGGATCGGCTGGAGCCGGGGACATTCTTGCAGCTCTTGGGCTCCGCCAGCAGAGGGCGCCCTCGCAGCTCCTCACGGCCAACACGATATTCAGTGGAGTGCGGGGTTTGGCTGGGGCCGTGGCCCGACATACCGTGCTCTGTGTGGGTCCGCAGATGGCGCCCTCGCTGCTCCTCCAGTTTCCCCCCAATCACCTGGTGCTTGGGAATTGGCTGGGATCCAGGATTGCCCTGCAGCTCGAGAACTCGGCCAGCAGAGGACGCCCTCGCAGCTCTTACCATTTCAACTCGCGGGCCCGGCCAGCAGATGGCGCCCACGCAGTTAATCGCGTCGCCGCCAAATTAGTGCAGTGCCGGGATTGGATGGCACAGGGTATTCCCCTGCAGCCCTTAGACCCGCTCAGCAGAGGGCGCCCTCTCAGCTTCTCCCGACCCCTCCAAACCAACCGGTGCTTGGGGATCGGCTGAGGTCGGGTTTTATCCTGAAGCTCGCGAGGTCGGCCAGGAGGAGGCGCCTTCGAAGCTCTCCCGGAACCTCCAATTATCTCAGGGTTGGGGATTGGCTGAGGTCGGGGATTTTCCTGCAGCTCGCGAGCTCGGCCAGCAGAGGACGCCCTCGGAGCTCTTCCCGTTTGTCCCCCTCACCTTTACTGAGTGGATCGTGGGAATCGGCTGGAGGCGGGGACATTCCTGTAGCTCCTTTTTCTCGGCCAACTGAGGGCGCCCTGGCAGCTCCACACAGCGAACACGCCATTCAGTGGAGTGCGGGGATTGGCTGGCGCCGTGTCCCGACCTGCAGGTGCTCTGTGTGGGCCATCAGAGGGCGCCCTCGCAGCTCATCCCATTCACCCCAATCAACGGCTGCTTGGGAATTGGCTGGGATCCAGGATTCCCCTGCAGCTCGAGAACTCGGCCAGCAGAGGACGCCCTCGCTGCTCTTACCGTCTCCCCCCTCTCCTCAACTGAGTGGAGCGGAGGGATATGCTGGAGCCGGGGACCTTCCTGCAGCTCCTGGGATCGGCCAATAGACGGCGCCCTCGCATCACCTCCCGGCCAACGCCCCATTCAGTGGGGCGCGGATTAGTTGGGGCAAGGGATTTCTCTGCTGATTGCGCGCCCGGCCAGCTGATGGCTCCCTCGCCGGTAATCCCGTCGCCCCCAAATTAGTGTAGTGCGGGGATCGGAGGGGATCGGGTATTTCCCTGCATCTCTTAGACTCGGTCGGCAGAGTTCGCCCTCTCAGCTTTTCCCCACCCTTGCAAATCAACCGCTGCTTGAGAATCGGCTGAGTTTGGGGATTCCCCTGAAGTTCGCAAAGTCGGCCAGCAGGGGGAGCACTAAAGCCTCCTCCCGTTCCACTTAAACAACTCGCACTTGGGGATTGTCGCTGGTCTGGGATACTCCTCCAGCTCGCGAGGTCGGCCAGCAGGGGACGCCCTCGCAGGTTTTACGATTTCCCCCCGTCTTCTCAACTGAGTGGAGCCCAGAGACCTGCGTGAGTCGGAGACCGTCCTGCAGCTCCTGGGTAGGGTGCCCGGACATCAGCTCCCGGCCCACCCCCCATTCAGCGGGGCGCGGATTGGTTGGGGCAAGGGATTTCACAGGCAGCTCGCGCGCCCGCCCAGCGAGTGTCACCCTCACAGTGAATCCATGACCCCCAAATTAGTGTAGTGAGGAGAGCGGGTATTCCCCTTCAGCTCTTAGATTCGTTCAGCCTAGGGCGCCTTCTCACCTTCTCGCTACCCCTTCAAATCAAACGGTGCTTGGGGACGGGTGAGGTTGCGGATTCTCCTGAAGTCGAGATGTCGGTCAGCTGGGGGCGCACTAAAATTTCCTCCCGTTTCCCTCAAGCAACTGGTGCTTGCGGACTGCCTGTGGTCGGGGATACACCTGTAGCTGGCGAGGTCGGCCAGCGGGGGGCACCCTCGCGGCTCCACCCTTTCACCCCAATGAACTGGGGCTTGTGGATTGGCTGGGGTCAGGGATTCTCTGGAATCTCGCGAGCTCTGCCAGCAGAGGACTCCCTCGCAACTCTTCCCGTTTCCCCCCCCCCTCCTTAAATGAGTGGAGAGTGGGGATCGGCTGGAGCCGGGGACATTCTTGCAGCTCTAGGGATGGGCCAGCAGAGGGCGCCCTCGCAGCTCCTCACGGCCAACACGATATTCCGTGGAGTGCGGGGTTTGGCTGGGGCCGAGGCCCGACATGCTGTGCTCTGTGTGGGTTAGCAGACGGCGCCCTCGCAGCTCATCCCATTCCCCCCAATCACCTGCTGCTTGGGAATTGGCTGGGATCCAGGATTCCCCTGCAGCTCGAGAACTCGGCCAGCAGAGGACGCCCTCGCAGCTCTTACCGTTTCACCCCTCTCTTCAACTGAGTGGAGCGTACGGATCTGCTGGAGCCAGGGACTGTCCTGCAGGTCCTCGGTTCGGACAACAGAAGGCGCCCTCGCATCACCTCTCTGCCCAAACCCCATTTCGTGGGTCAGAGAGAGGTTTGGGCAAGGGATTTCTCTGCAGCTCGAGGGCCTGGCCAGCAGATGAGGCACTCGCAGTTAATCCCGTCGCCCCCAGATTAGTGTAGTGCTGGGATTGGTCAGGCCCGGCTGTGCCCTTACAGGTCTTAGATTCGGTCAGCAGAGGGAGCCCTCTCAGGTTCTCCAGAACCCTCCAAATCAACCGGTGCTTGGGGACCAACTGTGGATGGGGATTTGCATGACGTTAGCGAGTTCGACCAGCAGGGGGCGCACTAAAAGCTCCTCCCGTTCCCCTAAGCACCAGGTCCTTGGGGATTGGCTGGGGTGGGGGATACTCCTGCAGCTCGCGAGGTCGGCCAGTAGGGTCGCCCTCGCAGCTCCTCCCTTTCCCCCCAATAACCTGGGACTTCTGAATTGGCTGGGGTCTGGGATTCTCCTGAAGCTCGTGAGCTCGTTCAGCAGAGGATGCCCTCGCACCTCTTCCCGGTCCCTCCCTCTCCTTAAATAAGTGGAGTGTGGGGAAATGTTGGAGCCGCGGAAATTCCTGCGGCTCCTGGGCTCGGCCAGCAGAGGGTGCCCTCGCAGCTCCTCACGGCCCGCACGCCATTCAGTGGAGTGCGGGGATTGGCTGTGGCCGTGGTTCGACCTGCAGTGCTCTGTGTGGGCCAACAGAGGGCGCCCTCGCCGTTCCTCCCGTTCTCCGGAATCAACTGGGGCTTGTGAATTGGCTGGGGTCTGGGATTCTCCTGAAGCTCGCAAGCTCCTTCAGCAGAGGACGCCCTCGCAACTGTTCCCGTCCCCCCTCCGCTCCTCAAATGAGTGGAGAGTAGGGATCTGCTGGACCGGGGGACCGTCCAGCAGCCCCCAGTGCTCGGAAAGCAGAGGGCGTCAGCGCATCACCTTACGTCCCACTCCCAATTCAGTGGAGCGCGGATAGGTTGGGGCAAGGGATTTCTCGGCAGCTCGCGGGCCCGGCCAGCAGTTGGCACCCTCGCAGTTGATCCCGTCGCCCCCTGAGCGCTCTCCTGAGCGCTCAGTACAGTGCTCCCCACACAATAAGTGTTCATTAAGTAGGATTGGATGAATGAATGAGTGATAAATCCTGGTCTAATTGCTCAGTCCAGCACTCCACACACCGTGAGCATTCAATAAATAGGATTGGGTGAATGAATGAATGATAAGTCCTGTCCTGAGCGCTCCGTACAGTGCTCCCCACACAATAAGTGTTCAATAAGTAGGATTGGATGGATGAATGAGCGATAAGTCCTCTCCTAGGCGCTCAGTCCAGCACTCCACACACAATGAGCGTTCAATAAATAGGACTGGATGAATTGATGAATGAATGATAAGTCCTCTCCTGAGGACTCACCTCCTTGCCCACACCCCATTTCGTAGGGCACGAAGAGGTTGGGGGAAGGGATTTATCTGCAGCTCGCGGGCCCGGCCAGCAGATGGCGACCTCTGGGCCGGGAGGCAGTTGGGTACCTGGGCCGGGAGGCAGAGGGGGACTAAGGCCGAGAGGCGGTGGAGGATCAGGACAGGGAGGCAGAGGGGGACCAGGGCCTGGAGGCAGACGGCAGTACCAAGGCAGGGAAACAGAGGGGGAACAGGTCCAGGAGACAGGGGTACCTGAGCCGGGAGACAGGGGGACCAGGGCAGGGAGGCAGAGGGGTCTCAGGGCTGGATGGCAGAGGGGTATCTGGGCTGGGGGACAGGGGGACCAGGGCAGGGAAGCAGAGGAGTACCTGGGCCGGGAGATGGGGACCAGGGCCGGGAGGCAGAGCGGGACCAGGGCCAGGGGAACAGGGCTACCCGGACCGAGACGCAAAGTGGTACCTGGGCCGGAAGACAGGGGGACCAGTGCAGGCAGGTTGATGGAACACAGGTCCAGGACCCAGAGACGGACCAGGGCCTGGAGGGAATAATAATAATAATAATAATAATAATAATGATGGCATTTATTAAGCGCTTACTATGTGCAAAGCACTCTTCTAAGCGCTGGGGGGGTTACACGGTGATTAGGTTGCCCCCCGCGGGGATCACAGTCTTCATTCCCCATTTTACAGATGGAATTGAGGCCCAGAACAGTGAAATGACTTGCCCAAGTTCACACAGCTGACAAGGGGTGGAGTCGGGATTTGAACGCCTGACGTCTGACTCCAAAGCCCGGGCTCTTGCCACTGAAACACACTGCTTCTCTGTACTGAAGTCTACTCTACTGTAATATACGACATACTATCCCATTCCCAAGCGCTTAGTACGGGGCTCTACACACTGTAAGCGCTCAATAAATAAATACGATTGAATGAATGAATGAACGATATAGTCCCCAAAGCTCTAACTTCAACGCTAGGGTGCGCGGCGCATGCGAATTCGAAGCCCGGGTGGGGGTTGGAAGCGAGGGTGCTCTGCGCATGCTCTTGCGGAACCGGGACTGGGGAAGGAGATACGGGGCGCATTCGCATTCGGAGCCTCGGCGAGGGGAGGAGGGGGCCCCGCGCCGTAGAGGGCGGAGCATGCGCAGTCGGAGTGCGCCACGCCGAGGGGGCGGTTGGAGGAGGGAGGCCCGTCCTGGAGAGCTCGGCGCATACGCGGTCGGAGCCAGGACGCGGGAGAAGGGAGCCCCCTCCCTGGAGAGCGTAGCGCATGCGCGGTCAGAACCCGGGTAGGCAGGGAAAGGGGGCCCGCCCAGGAGAGCGCGGCGCTGCGCAGTCAGAGCCCGGGCGGGCGGGAAGAAGGGGGCCCGCCCGGGAGAGTGCGGCGCATTCCAGGTCGGAGCCCGGGCCGGGGGAGAAGGGAGACCCGCCCTGGAGAGCGTAGCGCATGCACAGTTGGAGCCAGGGCGGGTGGGGCAAACGCGGGCCCGTCCGGAAGAGCGCGGCGCATGCGCAGTCGGACCGCGCCCGCGCTCACTCTGTACGAAACTTACTATGTTGCCAAGTTGTAATAATAATAATAATGATGACATTTATTAAGCGCTTACTACGGGCAAGCACTGTACTAAGCGCTGGGGAATTTACAAGGTAATCAGTTTGTCCCACGTGGGGCTCACGGTCTTAATGACCATTTTACAGAGGAGATAACTGAGGGCCAGAGAAGTGAAGTGACTTGCCCAAGGTCACACAGGTGACAAGCTGTTGAGCGGGATTCGAACCCCTGAGGTCTGACTCGAAAGCCCGGGCTTTTGCCACTGAACCACACTGCTTCGCTATAAAGTCCTGTACTATAGTGTAATATACTAGATACTATCCTGTTACCAAGCGCTTAGTACAGTGCTCTACACACAGTAAGGGCTCAATCAATGAGATTGCATGAATGAATGAATGATACAGTCCCCAAAGTTCTATCTTCAGGCCAAGAAGGGGCAGCGCATGCGCAGACGAAGCCCGTATAAGGGGGGGGAAGAGGGGAGCAAGGCGCATGCGTGTTCGGAGCCCGGAGGGAAGGGAGCAGCGGGCCGCATGCGCAGTCGGAGCGTAGGAGGGGGGAGGAAGGGCCCCCAAACTCCGGAGAGTGCGGAGCATGCGCAGTCGCAGTGCGCCACGGGTGGGGGGCAGGAGGGAGCCCCCGCCCTGGAGAGCCAAGCGCATGCGCACTCAGAGCCCGGGAGGGAGGGGGAAAAGGGGGCACGCCCGGGAGAGCGCGGCGCATGCGCAGTCGGACCTCGCCTGCTCTCACTATGTACCAAAAGTTACTATGTTGCCAAGTTGTACTAATAACAATAATGGTGACATTTATTAAGAGCTTACTATGTGCAAAGCACTGTACTAAGCACTGGGGTATTTACAAGGTGACCAGGTTGTCTCACGTGGGGCTCACGGTCTTAATCCCCATTTTACAGTGGAGGTAACTGAGGCCCAGAGACATGAAGTGACTTACCCAAGGTCACACAGGTGGCAAGCGGTGGAGCGGGATTCGAACCCGTGACGTAAAAGGAGACCAGGGCCTGGACACATAAAGGGTCCAGGTCCGGGAGGCAGAAGAGGACCGGGGCCTAGAGGCAGAGGGGGACCAGTGCCAGGAAGCAGATGGGTACCGAGGCTGGGAGACAGGGATACCAGGGCCAAAGGGCAGAGGGGGACCAAGGCCAAGAGGCAGGCTGGGGACCAGGGCAGGGAGGCAGCAGGGGACAAGGGCGGGAAGGCAGGAGCTAGAAGGCGACCACGGCTGGGAGCCAGAGGTGGACCGTAGCAGGCGGGGAAAAGGGCCAGGAGGGAGAGGGATACTTGGGCTGGGAGAGAGGGGGACCAGGGTCAGGAGGCAGAGGGGTACCTGGGCCGAGAGAGAGGGGGACCAGGACCAGGAGGCAGAATGGTGGGGCTCACGGTCTTATTCACCATTTTACAGAGGAGATAACTGAGGGCCAGAGAAGTGAAGTGACTTGCCCAAGGTCACACAGGTGACAAGCGATGGAGTGGGATTCGAACCCCTGACGTAAAAGGAGACCGGGGCCTGGACATATAAAGGGGCCAGGTCCGGGAGGCAGAAGGGGACCGGGGCCTAGAAGTAGAGCGGGACCAGTGCCAGGAAGCAGCTGGGTACATGGGCTGGGAGATAGGGATACCTGGGTCAAAGGGCAGAGGTGAACCAAGGCCAAGAATCAGGAGGCAGGAGTACCTGGGCCGGGAGATGGGGACCAGGGCCGGGAGGCAGAGCGGGACCAGGGCCAGGGGAATAGGGGGACCCGCACCGAGAGGCAAAGTGGTACCTGGGACGGAAGACAGGGGGACCAGTGCCGGGAGGTTGAGGGAACCCATGTGCAGGACGCAGAGATGGACCAGGGCCTGAAGGTATTAATACTACTACTACTACTACTGCTACTACTACTACTACTAATAATAATAATGGCATTTATTAATCGCTTACGATGTGCAAAGCACTGTTCTAAGCGCTGGGGTGTTAAACGGTGATCAGGTTGCCCCCCACAGGGGTCACAGTCTTCATCATCATCATCATCATCAATCGTATTTATTGGGCGCTTACTGTGTGCAGAGCACTTTACTAAGTTCTTGGGAAGTACAAATTGGCAACATATAGAGACAGTCCCTACCCAACAGTGGGCTCACAGTCTAAAAGGGGGAGACGGAGAACAAAACCAAACATACTAACAAAATAAAGCAGATGGTAATGAGGCCCTGAGAAGTGAAGTGACTTGCCCAAGGTCACACAGCTGACAAGCGGTGGTGTCGGGATTTGAACTCCTGACCTCTGATTCCAAAGCCCGGGATCTTGCCACTGAACCACACTGCTTCTCTATACTGTAGTATACTATACTGTTATATACGACATACTATCCTTTTCCCAAGAGCTTAGTACAGAGCTCTACACACTGTAAGCGCTCAATAAATGAATACGATTGAATGAATGAATGAACGATATAGTCCCCAAAGCTATATCTTCAGCGCTAGAGAGCGTGGCACATGCACAGTCGAAGCCCGGGTGCGGGTTTGAAGCGAGGGAGTCCTGCGCATGCGCATGCGCAGCCGGGAGGGCAGGGGAGGAGAAACGGGGCACATGCGCATTCGGAGCCTGGGCTGGGGGAGGAGGGGGCCCCGTCCCGGAGAGGGCGGAGCATGCGCCGTCGGAGTGCGCCACGCGGAGCGGGGGAGGAGGGAGGCCGCTCCTGGAGAGCGCGGTGCATGCGCGGTCAGAGCCCGGGCCGCGGGACAAGGGAGCCCCCGCTCTGGAGAGCGTAGCGCATGCGCGGTCAGAGACCGGGGGGGAAGGGAAAGGCCCCCCCCCCCGGGAGAGCGCGGAGCATGCGCAGTCGGACCGCGCCCTCGCTCACTCTGTACGAAGCTTACTATGTTGCCAAGTTGTACGAATAAAGCTATATCTTCAGACCTAGAAGGCGCAACGCATGCGCAGTCGGAGCCGAGATAAGGGGGGGGGGAGAAGGGAGCGAGTACGGCGCATGCGCGTTCAGAGCCAGGAGGGAATGGAGGGGCGGGGCGCATGCGCAGTCGGAGCCCAGGAGCGGGGAGGAGGGGGCCCCACCCCGGAGAGGGCGGAGCTTGCGCAGCCGCAGTGCGCCACGGGTAGGAGGGGAGGAGGGAGCCCCCGCCCAGGAGAGCATAGCGCAAGCGCAGTCAGAGCCCGGGCGAGAGGGGGAAAAGGGGGCACGCCCGGGGAAGCGCGGCGCATGCGCAGTCGGACCGCGCCCGCGCTCACTATGTACCAAAGGTTACTATGTTGCCAAATTGTAATAATAATAATGATGGCATTTATTAAGCGCTTACTATGTGCAAAGCCCTGTACTAAGCGCTGGGGAATTTACAAGGTGACCAGGTTGTCTCACGTGGGGCTCACGGTCTTAATCCCCATTTTACAGTGGAGGTAACTGAGGCCCAGGGAAATGAAGTGACTAGCCCAAGGTCACTCAGATGACAAGCCGTGGAGCGGGATTCGAACCTCTGACGTAAAAGGAGACCAGGGCCTGGACACATAAAGTGGCCTGGTCCGGGAGGCAGAAGGGGACCGGGGCCTAGAAGTAGAGGGGGACCAGTGCCAGGAAGCAGATGGGGAACTAGGCTGGGAGACAGGGATACCAGGGCCAAAGGGCAGAAGGGGACCAAGGCCAAGAGGCAGGCTGGGGACCAGGGCAGGGAGGCAGAGGGGGACAAGGGCGGGAAGGCAGGTGGGATCACAGCCAAGAAGTAGAGGGTTACCTGGGCCAGGAGACAGGGGGACCTGGGCTGGAAGGTAGAGAGGACGCAGGGCCGGGACGGAGAGAGACCAAAGGCTTGGAGGAAGAAGGCGACCAGGGCTGGGAGGCAGAGGTGGAGCGTAGCAGGCGGGGAAAAGGGCCTGGAGGCAGAGGGGTACTTGGGCTGGGAGAGAGGGGGACCAGGATCAGAAGGCAGAGGGGTACCTGGGCCGAGAGGGAGGGGGACCAGGACCAGGAGGCAGAATGGTACCTGGTCCGGGAGACAAAGTGACGGGGGCCGGGATGTAGAGGGGACCCAGGGCTGGGATGGAGAGAGACCCAAGGGCCTGGACGTAGAACGATACCAGGGCCAGGAGGCACAGAGGGACCAGGGCCGGGCGGCAGAGCGGGACCAGGGCCGGGAGGCAGATGGCTACCTGGGCCAGGAGACAGGGGACACCAAGGCAGGGAGGTAGAGGGGCATAGGGATACCTGGGCCCGGAAGCAGAGAGGAACCCGGGCCGAGAGGCCCGGTTTGGGGGGGCAGGGGCAGGGGGGCATAGGGGGACTGGGGCCGGAAGGCAGAGGGGGAAGAAGGTGGGGAGATAGAGGGGAACCAGGGCCAGGAGGCAGAGGGGTACCTGGGCAAGGCGACGGAGACCAGGGCTGGAACGGAGAGAGACCCCAGGCCGTAGAGGTAGAAGGAGACCAGGGCGGGGAGTCACACAGGGAGCAGGCCCGGGAGGCATATGGGGACCAGGGCAGGGCAGCAGAGGGGGACCAGGGCCAGGAGGGAGCGGGGTACCTGGGCCAGGAGACAGGCGGACCAGGGCTGCCAGGCCGAAGGGGTCCAGAGCCGGGAGGTAGAGGGGACCCAGGGCGGGCAGGGAGAGAGACCCAAGGGCCTGGAGGTAGAAGGAGACCAGGGCCGGGAGGCACAGGACCAGGGTAGGCTGCAGAGCGGGACCAGGGTCAGAAGGCCGAGGGGGACCAGGGTCAGGAGGCTGAGGGGGACCAGGGCCAGGAGACAGAGGGGATCCTGGGAAGTGATACAGGGCGACCAGAGCCGGGAGGCCAAGGGGTACCTGGGCTGGGAGACGGGGGCCAGGGCAAGGATGCTGCAGGGGATTTCGTCCAGGAGGCGGTGTGGTACCTTGGCCGGAGGCAGAGGGGGACCAGAGCGGAGAGGCCTTGGGGACCAGGGCAGGGAGGCAGAGGGGTCCGAGGGCCTGGAGGCAGCGGGGGACCAGGGCCAGGAGGCAGGGTGTATCCGGGCCGGTAGACGGGGGACCAGGGCCGGGAAGCAGAGGGGAACCAGGGCCGGGAGGCAAAGGGGGCCCAGGGCCGAGAAGTGTTGTCAGAAGGTCATGGTGGCAGAAAGCGGCCAGGACCGGGAGAAAGAGGGGGATCAGGGCTGGGAGACAGGGCGACCAGGGCCGGGAGTCAGAGGGCTACCTGGGCCGGGAGACAGTGGGACTATGGCTGAGAAGCAGAGGGGAACCAGGGTCGAGAGACGGGGTGTGACCAGCTCATAGAGGCAGAGGCTGGCCTGGGCCAGGAATTTGTGGGGGACCAAGGCAGGGAGCCAGACGGGGACCAGGGCCAGGAGGTAGAGGGGTACCTGGGCCGGGAGGCAGAGGGGAACTAAGGCCGAGAGGCGGTGGGGGATCAGGACAGGGAGGCAGAGGGGGACCAGGGCCTAGAGGCAGACGGCAGTACCAAGGAAGGGAAGCAGAGGGGGACCAGGTCCAGGAGACAGGGGTACTTGGGCCGGAGACAGGGGGATCAGGACAGAGAGGCAGAGGGGTCCCAGGGCCGGATGGCAGAGGGGTATCTGGGCTGGGTGACAGGGGGACCAGGGCAGGGCAGCAGAGTAGTCCCTGAGCCGGGAGATGGGGACCAGGGCCGGGAGGCAGAGCGGGGCCAGGGCCAGGGGAATAGGGGGACCCGGACCGAGAGGCAAAGTGGTACCTGGGACGGAAGACAGGGGGACCAGTGCCGGGAGGTTGAGGGAACCCATGTGCAGGACGCAGAGATGGACGAGGCCCTGGAGGTAATAGTAATAATAATAATAATAATAATAATAATAATAATAATAATGGTATTTATTAAGCGCTTACGATGTGGAAAGCACTGTTCTAAGCGCTGGGGGGCTACACGGTGATCAGGTTGCCCCCGTGGGGCTCACAGTCTTCATCCCCATTTTACAGATGGTAAGGAGGCCCAGAGAAGTGAAGTGAATTGCACAAGGTCACACAGCTGACAAGCGGTGGAGTAGGGATTTGAAAGCCTTACCTCTGACTCCAAAGCCCGGGCTCTTGCCACTGAACCACATTGCTTCTCTATACTGTAGTATACTATACTGTAATATACGACATACTATCCTATTCCCAAGCGCTTAGTACAGAGCTCTACACACTGTAAGCGCTCAATAAATAAATAGGATTGAATGAATGAATGAACGATATAGTCCCCAAACCTTTATCTTCCGCGCTAGAGAGCGCGGCGCATGTGCAGTCGAAGCCCGGGGGGGGGGGGAGGGTGTTAAAGCGAGGGAGCTCTGCGCATGCGCGTGCGGAGCCGTGTGGTGGGGGGAGGAGAAACGGGCCTCATGCGCATTCGGAGCCTCGGCTAGGGGAGGAGGGGGCCCCGCCCCGGAGAGCGTAGCGCATGCGCGGTCAGAGCCCGGGCGGGAAAGGAAACGGTGCCCTCCCTGGAGAGCGCGGGGCATGCACAGTCAGAGCCCGGGCGCGGGGCGGGAACGGGGCCCGTCCGGGAGAGCGCGGGGCATGTGCAGTCGGACCGCGCCCTCGCTCACTCTGTACGAATCTTACTATATTGCCAAGTTGTAAGAATAATAATGATGGCACTTATTAAGCGCTTAGCATGTGCAAAGCACTGTACTAAGCCCTGGGGAAGTTGCAAGGTGATCAGGTTGTCCCACGTGGGGCTCACGGTCTTAATCCCCATTTGCAGAGGAGGTAACTGAGGCCCAGAGAAGTGAAGTGACTTCTCCAAGGTCACACAGGTGACAAGCGGTGGAGCGGGATTCGAACCCCTGAGGTCTGACTCGTAAGCCCGGGCTCTTGCCACTGAAACACACTGCTTCGCTATACTGTCCTATACTATAGTGTAACATACTATATACTGTCCTGTTACCAAGCGCTTAGTACAGTGCTCTACACCCAGTAAGGGCTCAATAAATGCGATTGCATGAATGAATGAACGACGCAGTCCCCAAAGCTATATCTTCAGGCGTAGAAGACGCGGCGCATGCGCAGTCGAAGCCCGGATAAAGGCGGGGAGAAGGGAGGGAGCACGGCGCATGCGCGTTCCGAGCCAGGAGGGAATGGAGGAGCGGGGCGCCTGCGCCGTCGGAGCCTAGGCGAGGGGAGGAGGGGGCGCCGCCCCGGTGAGGGCGGAGCATGCGCAGTCGCAGTGCGCCACGATTGGGGGAGGAGGAGGGAGCCCCCGCCCTGGAGAGCATTGCGCATGCGCAGTCAGAGCCCGGGCGAGAGGGGGGAAAAGGGGGCACGCCCGGGAGAGCGCGGCGCATGCGCAGTCGGACCGCGCCCGCGCTCACTATGTGCCAAAGGTTACTATGCTGCCAAGTTGTAATAATAATTACAATGATGGCATTTATTAAGCGCTTACTATGTGCAAATCACTGTACTAAGCGTTGAGGAATTTACAAGGTGACCAGGTTGTCTCATGTGGGGCTCACGGTCTTAATCCCCATTTTACAGTGGAGGTAACTGAGGCCCAGAGAAATGAAGTGACTTGCCCAAGGTCACACAGGTGACAAGCGGTGGAGCGGGATTCGACCCCCTGATGTATAAGGAGACCAGGACCTGGACACATAAAGGGTCCAGGTCCGGGAGGCAGAAGGGGACCGGGGCCTAGAGGTAGAGGGGGACCAGTGCCAGGAAGCAGATGGGTACCGAGGTTGGGAGACAGGGATAGCAGGGCCAAAGGGCAGAGGGGGACCAAGGCCAAGAAGCAGGCTGGGGACCAGGGCAGGGAGGCAGAGGGGGACAAGGGCGGGAAGGCAGGGGGGATCACGGCCAAGAAGGAGAGGGTTACCTGGGCCAGGAGACAGGGGGACCTGGGCTGGGAGGCAGAAGGAGTCCAGAGCCGGGAGGTAGAGGGGACCCAGGGCGGGCACGGAGAGAGACCCAAGGGCCTGGAGGTAGAAGGAGACCAGGGCCGGGAGGCACAGGACCAGGGCAGGCTGCAAAGGGGGACCAGGGTCAGAAGGCCGAGGGGGACTATGGTCAGGAGGCCGAGGGGGACCAGGGCCAGGAGACAGAGGGGTTCCTGGGAAGGGATACAGGGCGACCAGAGCCGGGAGGCCAAGGGGTACCTGGGCTGGTAGACGGGGGACAGGGTAAGGAAGCCGAAAGGGATTTCGTCCAGGAGGCGGTGTGGTACCTTGGCCGGAGGTAGAGGGGGACCAGAGCGGAGAGGCCTTGGGGACCAGGGCAGGGAGACAGAGGGGGTACCCGGGCCGGTAGACGGGGGACCAGGGCCGGGAAGCAGAGGGGAACCAGGGCCGGGAGGCAAAGGGGGACCAGGGCCGAGAAGCAGTGTGACAAGGTCATGGAGGCAGAGAGCGGCCAGGACCGGGAGAAGAGGGGGACCAGGGCTGGGAGACAGTGCGACCCGGGCCGGGAGTCAGAGGGCTACCTGGGCCGGGAGACAGGGGGACCAGGGCAGGGAGGCAGAGGGGTCCCAGGGCCGGATGGCAGAGGGGTATCTGGGCTGGGTGACAGGGGGACCAGGGCAGGGCAGCAGAGTAGTCCCTGGGCCGGGAGATGGGGACCAGGGCCGGGAGGCAGAGCGGGGCCAGGGCCAGGGGAATAGGGGGACCCGGACCGAGAGGCAAAGTGGTACCTGGGACGGAAGACAGGGGACCAGTGCCGGGAGGTTGAGGGAACCCATGTGCAGGACGCAGAGATGGACGAAGGCCTGGAGGTAAGAGTAATAATAATCATCATCATCATCATCATAATAATAATAATGGTATTTATTAAGCGCTTACGATGTGGAAAGCACTGTTCCAAGCGCTGGGGGGTTACACGGTGATTAGGTTGCCCCCCGCCGGCTCACAGTCTTCATCCCCATTTTACAGATGGTAATGAGGCCCAGAGAAGTGAAGTGACTTGCCCAAGGGCACACAGCTGACAAGCGGTGGAGTCGGGATTTTTACGCCTGAACTCTGACTCCAAAGCCCGGGCTCTTGCCACTGAACCACACTGCTTCTCTATACTGTAGTATAGTATACTGTAATATACGACATACTATCCTATTCCCAAGCGCTTAGTACAGTGCTCTACACACTGTAAGCGATCAATAAATAAACACGATTGAATGAATGAATGACCGATATAGTCCCCGAAGCTATATCTTCCGCGCTCGAGAGCGCGGCGCATTTGCAGTCGAAGCCCGGGTGGGGGTTTGAAGCGAGGGAGCTCTGCACATGCGCGTGCGGAGCAGGGTGGGTGTGAGGAGAAACGGGGAGCATGTAGTCCGGGGATTGGAGGGGACCGGGTATTTCCCTGCATCTCTTAGCCTCGGTCAGCAGAGTTCGCCCTCTGAGCTTTTCCCGACCCCTGCAAATCAACCGGTGCTGGAGAATCGGCCCAGTTTGGGGGTTCCCCTGAAGTTGGCAAAGTCGATCATCAGGGGGCGCAGTAAAACCTCCTCCCGTTCAACCTAAAGAACGGGTCCTTGGGGATTTCCTGGGGTCGGGGATACACCTGCAGCTCGCGAGGTGGGCCAGCAGAGGGCGCCCTCGCAGCTCCACCCTTTCACCCCAATAAACTGGGGCTTGTGGATTGGCTGGGGTCAGGGATTCTCTGAAAGCTCGCGAGCTCGGCCAGCAGAGGACTCCCTCGCAGCTCTTCCCGTTTCCCCACCTCTCCTTCAATGAGTGGAGAGTGGGGATCGGCAGGAGCCGGGGACAGTCTTGCAGCTCTTGGGCTCGGCCAGCAGAGGGCGCCCTCGCAGCTCCTCACGGCTAACAAGATATTCAGCGGAGTTCGGGGACTGGCTGCGGCCGGGGCCCGACATGCAGTGCTCTGTGTGGGTCAGCAGAGTGCTCCCTCGCAGCTCCTCTCGTACCCCCCAATCAACTGGTGCTTGGGAATTGGCTGAGGTCGAGTATTCCCCTGCAGCTTGCGAACTAGGCCAGCAAATCACGCCCTCGCAGCTCTTACCATTTCCCCCCCTCTCCTCAACTGAGTGGAGGGTAGGGATTTTCTGGAGCCCGGGACCGCCCTGCAGCTCCCTGGTTCGGACAACAGAGGGCGCCCTCGCATCACCTCCCGGCCCACACCCCATTTCGTGGGGCACGGAGAGGTTGGGGCAACGGATTTTTCTGCAGCTCGAGGGCCTGGCCTCCACATGGTGCACTCGCAGTTAATCCCTTCGCCCCCAAATTAGTGAAGAGCGGGGATTGGCGAGGACCCTGCATGCCCCTGCAGTTCTTAGACTCGGTCAGCAGAGGGCGCCCTCTCTGGTTCTCCCGAACCCTCCAAATCAAGCGGGGCTTGGGGAATTAGCGAGTTCGGCCAGCAGGGGGCGCACTAAAAGCTCCTCACGTTCCCTCAAAGCACCAGGACCTTGGGGATTGGCTGGTTTGGGGGATACTCTGGCAGCTCGCGAGTTCGGCCTGCAGGGTCGCCATCGCAACTCCTCCCTTTCCCCCCAATAAACTGGGGCTTGTGTATTGGCTGGGGTCCGGGATTCTCCTGAAGCTCGTGAGCTCGTTCATCAGAGGATGCCCTCGCAACTGTTCCCGGTCCCGCCCTCTCCTTAAATGAGTGGAGCGTGGGGAAATGTTGGAGCCGCAGCAATTCCTGCAGCTCCTGGGCTCGGCCAGCAGAGGGCGCCCTGGCAGCTCTTCACGGCCCACACACCATTCAGTGGAGTGCGGGGATTGGCTGTGGCCGTGGCCCGACCTGCAGTGCTCTGGGTGCCCCAGCAGAGTACGCCCTCGGAGCTCCTCCCGTTCTCCGGAATCGACTGGGGCTTTTGAATTGGCTGGGGTCTGGGATTCTTCTGAAGCTCTCCAGCTCGTTCAGCAGAGGACGCCCTGGCAATTGTTCCCGTCCCCCCCACCCCTCCTTAAATGAGGGGAGAGTAGGGAACTGCTGGACCCGGGCACCGTCCAGCAGCTCCTGGGCTCGGACAACAGAGCGCGCCCGCACAACCCCTCACGGCCCACTCCCAATTCAGTGGGGCGAGGATTGGTTTGGGCAAGGGATTTCTATGCATCTCGCGGGCCCGGACATCAGATGGCACCCTCGCAGTTAATCCCTCGCCCCCATATTAGTCTAGTGCGGGGATGGGCTGGGACCGGGTATTCCCCTGCAGCTCGTAGAATCCATCAGCGGAGGACGTTCTTCCGGCTTCTCACGTCCCCTCCAAATCAGCTGGTCCTTGGGGATTAGCTGGGGTCGGGGATACTCTTGCAGCTGGCGAGGTCGGCCATCAGGGGGCGCCCTCGCAGTTCCTCCCGTTCCACCCAATTTACTGGTGCTTGGGGAGTGGTTAGGGTGGGGAATTTCGAACAGCTCGAGAGCTGGGCCAGCAGAGGACGCCCTCGCAGCTCTTCCCGTTTCTACCCCTCTCCGTAAATGAGTGGGTCGTGCGGATCTGCTGTAGGCGGGGACATTTTGCAGCTCCTGGACTCGGCCAACAGAGGGCGCCATCGCAGCTCCTCACGGCGAACACGCCATTCAGTGGAGTGTGGGCATTGGCTGGGGCCGTGGCCCGACCTGCAGTGCTCTGTGTGGGCCAGCCGAGGGCGCCCTGGGAGTTCCTCCCATTCCCCACAATCAAATGATATTTGGGGATTGGCTGCGGTCGGGGATTCTCCTGCAGCTCGCGAGCTCGGCCAGCAGAGGACGCCCTCGCTGCTCTTACCGTTTCCCCCCTTCTCCTCAACTGAGTGGAGCGGAGGGATCGGGATCTGCTGGAGCCGGGGACCGTCCTGCAGTTCCTGGGATCGACCAACAGACGGCGCCTTCGCATCACCTCCCGGCCAACGCTCCATGGGGACCTAGGTCCAGAGGGAGAAGGGGACTAGGGCCAGAAAGTAAAGTGGGTCCAGTGCTGAAGGACAGAGGGGGACAAGGGCCGGGAGGCAGAGGGGGACCATGGCTAGGAGGCAGAAGGGTACTGGGCAGAGAGACAGGGGGACTAGTACCAGAAGGTCGAGGGGACCCAGGACCAGATTGTAGAGAGACCCAAAGGGCTGGAGGTAGAAAGAGACCAGGGCCATGAGGCACAGAAGGACCAGGACCAGGAGCTCGAAGGGGACCAGGGCAGGGTGTCAGAGCAGGACCAGGGCCAGGAGACAGAGGGGTAACTGGGCCCGGAGGCAGAGGGATCCAGGGCCGAGAAGCAGGGGGGACCAGGGCGGAGAGGCAGAGGGCGAACTAGGGCCAGAGGGAGAAGAGGAACAGGGCTGGGTGGCAAATGGAGACCAGAGGAGGTAGGTAGAAGGCGATCAGGTGCAGGAGGCAGATGAGGATCAGGGCCGGGTGGCAGAAAGTAACGAGCGCTGGGAGGCAGAGGATGATCAGGACAGCGAGGCAGAGGGGAATTAGGGCCACGAGGTCGGGGGCTACAAGGGCCGGGAGGCCTAGGGGGACGAGCGCCAGGAGGCAGAGGGGGACCAGGCCCAGGAGGCAGGTGGGGTTCAGGGCCGGGAGGCAGAGGGGGGTGAGGGCCAGGAGACAGAGGGGGACCAGGGCCGGGAGGCAGATTGGGACCAGTAGCGGGAGGCGGAGGTGGACCCGGGGCTGGAGAAAGAGGGGAACCAGGGCGGGGAGGCAGAGGGGGGACCATGGCCAGGATTTAGAAGGGCACCTTGGCCGGGAGAGAGGGGGACCAGGACCGGTAGGCAAAGTCGGACTAGGGCAGGGCGGCCCCGGGGTATCAGGGCCAGGGGGCAGAAGGGTACCTGGGCCGGTAGATGAGGTAACAGGGCCGGAAGGCAGAAGGGTACCTGGGCCGGGAGGCAGAGGGGGACCAGGGTAGGTAGGGAGAGCGGGACCAGGTCCAGAAAGCAGAGGGATACCTGGGCCGGGAGATGGCAGATCAGGACCGGGAGGCAGAGGGGGATCAGGGCAGGGAGGCACAGGGGTCCCTGGGCCGGGAGACAGGAGGACCAGGGCCGAGAGACAGAGGGGAATCAGGGCCGAGAGTCAGAGGGGGACCAGGGCCGACACGGGGAGGGGGACCAGGGCAGAGCACAGAGGGGGACAACGGCCGCGAGACGGGCAGCATATCTGGGTGGTATATCTCACCTGGGACGGAGAGGGAGAACCGGGCCTGGAGGCCAAGGTGGACCGGGGCAGGTAGGCAGAGGGGGACCAGGGCCAGAAGGCAGAGGGGTACCTGGGTTGGGAGACAGGGGGACGAGGTCCGGGAGGCATATGGGAACCTGGGCCGGGAGACAGGCCTACCTGGGCCAGGAGACAGACGCATCATGGCCGAAAGTCAGAGGGGAACCAAGACTGAGACTCAGGTGGGATCCAGGGCATGGAGGAAGAGGGGGACCAGGACCAGGAGGCAGAGGGTAACCAGAGCAGGGAGGCAGAGAGGGACCAGGGCCGGGAGGCAGAGGGATACTTGGGTTGGGGGACAGGTGGACCAGGGCCGCAGATAGAGGGGAACCAGGGTCGGGACGGAGAGAGACCCAAGTACCTGGAGGTAGAAGGAGACCAGAACCGGGAGGCACAGAGGGACCAGGACCGGGAGGCAGAGGAGGACCAGAGCAGAGCGGCAGAGGGGGACCAAGGCAAGGAGGCTGAATGGTCCCTGGGCCAGGAGACAAAGCGACCAGGGCATGGAGGTTGAGGGGAGCCACGGCCGGGGAGGAGAGAAACCCAAGGCCTGGAGATAGAAGACCAGGGTCTGGAGGCACAGAGCGTCCACGACCAAGAGGCAGAGGGGGACCAGGGCAGAGCAGCAGAGGGGTAGCAGGGCCAGGATGCAATGCAGTACCTGGGCCATGACCCAGAGGGAACTGAACAGTGAGGCAGAGGGATACCTTGACCAGGAGAGGGGGGGACAAGGGCCGTGAGGGAGTGGGGGACCAGGGCTGAGAGGCCGGTTGGACTGGGGCATGGAGGCATAGGGGGACCAGGGCTGGGAGGTAGAGGGGACCCAGGGCCTGGACGGAGAGAGACCCAAGGGCCTGGAGTTAGAAGGAGGCCGGGGCAGGGAGGAACAGAGCTACCAGGGCCCCGTAGTCGAGGTGGACCAAGGCAATGCGGCAGAAGGTGACCATGGCCAGGAGGCAGAGGGGTACTTGGGCCGGGAGGTGGGGGATAAGGGCCGGGGGGAGTGGGGGACTAAGGCCTGGAGGCAGAAGGTGACCAGGGCCAGGAGGCAGAGAGATACCTGGGCCAGGAGACAGGTGGACCGGGGCAGGGAGGCAGAAGGGTACCGCGACCCGGAGACAGAGGAACCAGGGTCGGGAGGCAGAGGGGGGACCTGGGCATGGGGGGCAGAGTGGTACCAGGGCCATAGCACAGAGGGACCAGAACAGGGAAGCGAAGGGGTTCCTTGGCCAGGAGACGGAGGACCAGGTCCTGGAAGGAATGGGAGACCAGAGCTTAGAGGCGGTGCAGACTGGGGCAGCGAGACATATGGGGACCAGGGCCGGGAGGTCCCTCCTCTCAAGTGCTACTCCGGCCACCTGTGCTTCTGACCCCATTCCCTCTTATCTCATGAAATCTCTCGCTTCGTCCCTTCTCCCCTCCTTAACTTCCATCTTCAACCACTCACTCTCCACTGGGTCCTTCCCCTCTGCCTTCAAACATGCCCATGTCTCTCCCATCCTAAAAAAAACCCTCTCCTCACCCCACCGCACCTTCTAGTTATCGCCCCATCTCCCTCCTACCATTAAGAGTAATAATAATAATGGCATTTGTTAAGCGCTTACTATGTGCAAAGCACTGTTCTAAGTGCTGGGGGGATACAAGGTGATCAGGTTGTCCCACGTGGGGCTCACATTCTTAATCCCCGTTTTACAGATGAGGGAACTGAGGCTCAGAGAAGTGAAGTGACTTGCCAAAGGTCACACAGCAGACATGTGGTGGAGCCGGGATTCCAACCCATGTCCTCTGACTCCAAAGCCCGGGCTCTTTCCACTGAACCACGCTGCTTCTCTGTTCTTTCGAAACTCCTTGAACGAGTCGTCTACACGCGCTGCCTCGAATTCCTCAACACCAACTCTCTCCTCGGCCCCCTCCAGTCTGGCTTCCGTCCCCTACATTCCCCGGAAACTGCCCTCTCAAAGGTCGCCAATGACCTCCTGCTTGCCCAATCCAACGGCTCATACTCTATCCTAATCCTCCTCGACCTCTCAGCTGCCTTCGACACTGTGGACCACCCCCTTCTCCTTAACACGCTATCCAACCTAGGCTTCACTGACTCCGTCCTCTCCTTGTTCCCCCCTTATCTCTCCGGTTCTTCATTCTCAGTCTCTTTTGCAGGCTCCTCCTCCCCTTCCCATCCCCTTACTGTTTGGGTTCCTCAAGGTTCAGTTCTTGGTCCCCTTCTCTTCTCGATCTACACTCACTCCCTTGGTGATCTCATTCGCTCCCACGGCTTCAACTATCATCACTAAGCTGATGACACCCAAATCTACATCTCTGCCCCTGCTGTCTCCCCATCCCTCCAGGCTTGCATCTCCTCCTGCCTTCAGGACATCTCCATCTGGGTGTCTGCCCGCCACCTAAAACTCAACATGTCCAAGACTGAACTCCTTGTCTTCCCTCCCAAACCCTGACCTCTCCCTGACGTTCCCATCACTGTTGACGGCACTACCATCCTTCCCGTCTCACAGGCCCGCAACCTTGGTGTCACCCTCGCCTCCGCTCTCTCATTCACCCCTCCCATCCAAGCCGCCACCAAAACCTGCCGGTCTCAGATCCGCAACATTGCCAAGATCCGTCCGTTCCTCTCCATCCAAACCGCTTACCTGCTCGTTCAAGCTCTCATCCTATCCCGTCTGAACTACTGTATCAGCCTCCTCTCCGATTTCCCATCCTCTTGTCTCTCCCCACTTCAATCCATACTTCACGCCGCTGCCCGGATTGTCTTTGTCCAGAAACGCTCTGGGCATGTTACTCCCCTACTCAGAAATCTCCAGTGGCTACCAATCAACCTACACATCAGGCAGAAACTCCTCACCCTCGGCTTCAAAGCTCTCCATCACCTCACCCCCTCCTACCTCACCTCCCTTCTCTCCTTCTACAGCCCAGCCCGCACCCTCCGCTCCTCTGCCGCTAATCTCCTCACCGTGCCTCGTTCTCGCCTGTCCCGCCGTCGACCCCCAGCCCACGTCATCCCCCTGGCCTGGAATGCCCTCCATCCCCACATCCGCCAAGCTAGCTCTCTTCCTCCCTTCAAGGCCCTACTGAGAGCTCACCTCCTCCAGGAAGGCTTTTCGGACTAAGCCACCTCCTTCCTCTCCCCCCCCTCCATCCCCCATGCCTTACCTCCTTCCCTTCCCTACAGCACCTGTATATATGTATATATGTTTGTACGTATTTAGTACTCTATTTATTTATTTATTTTATTGTACATATCTATTCGATTTATTTTATTTTGTTAATGGGTTTGGTTTCTTCTCTGTCTCCCCCTTCTAGACTGTGAGCCCACTGTTGGGAAGGGACCGTCTCTATGTGTTGCCAACTTGTAATTCCCAAGCGTTTAGTACAGTGCTCTGCACACCGTAAGTGCTCAATCAATAGGATTGATTGATTGATTGGAGGCAGAAGGAGACCAAGGCCGGTAGGCAGAGGGTTACCTGGGCCAGGAGACAGGGGGACCAGGGCAGGGAGGCAGAGGGATATCTGGGCCTGGTGACAGAGTGACCAGGGCCGTTAGGCAGAGGAGGACCACGGCCGAGAGGCAGAGGGATGCCGGGGCTGTGACGCAGAGGGGACCAGGGCCGGGAGGCAGAGGGGCACCTTGGCTGGGAGGCAGAGGGGGACTAGGGCTGAGAGGCGGGATGTACCAGGGCAGGGAGGCAGAGGGGGACCTGGTTTGGGAGATGGAGGGGATCCACGGCCGGGAAGCAGAGGGGTACCTGAACCGGGAAACAAAAGGACCAGGGCTGGGAGGTAGTGGGGTACCTCTGGACCGGAAGTCCTGGGGACCAGGGCTGGTTGGTAGAGGGGACCCAGGGCTGGGAAGGAGAGAGGGCCCAGGGCCTGAAAGTAGAGGGAAACCAGGGCTGGGAGGCACAGAGGGACAAGAGCCGGGAGGCAGAGGGGGACCAGGACGGGGAGGCAGAGGGAGACCAGGGCCGGGCAGCAGAGGGAAACCAGGGCCAGGAGGCAGTGGGGTACCTTGTCCAGGAGACGGGGGACCAGGGCCGGGATGTAGAGGGGTTACCTGGGCCAGGAGAACCCGGGACCAGGTCGGGAGGTTGAGAGGTACCTGGGCCGGGAGACAGGGGAACCCGGGCCGAGAGGCAGAGGGGTACTTGGGCCCATAGACAGAGGGACCCCGGACGAGAGACAGTGGGGGACCACAGCCGAGAGGCAGAGGGGTACCAGGGCCGAGACGCAGGGGGGAACCCGAGCCTGGAGGCAGAGGAGTACCTGGGCTGGGAGGCGGGGTTCAGGGCTGGGATGCAGAGGGGGACCAGAGCTGAGAGGCGGGAGGGACCAGGGCAGGGACGCAGTGGGGGACCAGGACTGGGAGGCAGAGGGGTCCGGGATCAGGAGACGGGGGCCCAGGACCGGACTGTAGAGTGATACCTGGGCCGGGATGTTGAGTGGACCCAGGGCCAGGACGGGTAGAGGAGAACCAAGGTAGTAGGAGACAAGGAGACTAGGGCTCGGAGGCGCAGAGGGACCAGAGCCAGGAGGCAGAGGGGGACCAGGGCCAGGAGGCAGAGGGGAACAAGGGCCTGGAGGCAAAGGGGGACCAAGGCCGGGAGGCAGAGGGATACCTGGGCCAGGAGACAGAGGTGTACCTGGTCCGGGAGGCAGAAGGGAACCAGGGCCGAGAAGCGGTGGGCGACCAGGGCAAGGAGGCAATTGGCACCATGACCAGGAGGCAGAGGGGGACCAGAGCTCAGAGGCAGAGGGGTCCAGGGCCAGGATGCCCATTGGTACATGGCCCAAGAGACGGGGTCCAGGGCCGGGGGGCAGAGGGGGATCGGGGCCGATAGGCAGGGGGAACCAGGATATGCAGGCAGAGGCGAACTAGGGATGGGAGGCAGATGGGGACCAAGGCTGGGAGGCAGAGGGGGACCAGGGGCAGGAGGCAGAGAGGTGCCTGGGCCGGGAGACAGGGGGACCAAGGCTGGGAGGTAGAGGGGATCCCGGGCTAGGCTAGAGAGAGACCCAATTGCCTGAAGGATGAGGGAGACCAGGGCCAGGAGACACAGAGGGACCAGCGCCTGGAGGTAGAGTGGGATTAGGGCCTGGAGGAAGAGGAGGACCAGGGCCATGAGGCAGAAGGGTATCTGGGCTGGGAGCCAGGTGGACTAGGTCCGGAAGACAGAGAAGTATCCGGGCCGGGAGACAAGGGGACCAGGGCCAAGAGTCAGAGGGGGATCAGGGTTGAGAGGCAGGAGGGGACCAGGGCCGGGAGGTAGATGTGGACCATGGCGGAGAATCAGAGGTTAATCAAGGCTAAGAGGCAGAGGTGTACCTGGGTCCGGAGACAGGGGACCAGGGCTGGGAGGTAGAGGGGACCCAGGGCTGGGAGGTACAAGTTGATGAGGGCTGGGAAGAATTGCGGCACCCTGCCGGTAGGCAGAGAGGGATCAGGTCTGGGTGGATGATAGAAACCAAGGCAGTGAGGTAGAGGGGACCAACGGCTGGAAGGAGAAGTTGACCGGGGCCGGAAGCTTGGCGGTGACCCGGGCCATAAAATAGAGTGGGACCAGGGCTGAAAGGCAGAAGAGGACTCGTGCTGGGAGGCGGCAGAGGGGTACTAGGGCCGGGGGAGAGGGGGCCAGGGCCAGGAGGTAGAGGGGACCTAGGGCCAGGAAGGAGAGAGCAACCAGGGCCTGGAGGTAGAGTGAGACCAGGGCCGAGAGGGAGGGGGGAACAGGCCTGGGAAGGCAGAGGGGGGACCAGAGCCAGGAGTGAGAGTGTTACCTGCGTCCGGAGACATGGGTACCAAGGCCTGGAGGTAGAGTGGACCCAGGGCCAGGACAGAGAGAAGGACCAGGGCCAGGAGGTAGAGGGAGACTAGGGCTGGCAGGTACTGCGGGACCAGGGCCGGGAGGCAGTAATCAGGGTCTGGACGCAGAGGACCAGAGCCAGGAGGCAGAGGGCTACCTGGGCTGGGAGACAGGTGGACCAGGGCAGGGAGGCAGAGGGGTACCTGGGCCAGGGGAAAAGGTCACCAGGGCCAAGAGGCATAGGGCGACCAGGGCGGGGAGGCAGAGGGGGACCAGGGCAGGGCGGCAGAGGGGGACCAGAGCCAGGAGGCCTAGGGGTACCTGGGCCGGGAGACATGGGGACAAGGGCAGGGAGGGAATGGGGTACTTGGGCTGAGAGATGGACGACCAGGGCCTGGAGGGAGAGGGAGACCATGGCCGAGAGACAGGGAAGGACCAGGGCCGGGAGGCAGAGGGTGAGAAGAGCATGGAGGCAGAGGGGGGCCAGGGCAAGGCAGCAGAGCGGGACCAGGGCCAGGAGGCAGAGCAGTACCTGGGTCCAGAGACAGGGGACCAGGGCCGGGAGGGAGAGAAGGGCCAGGGCCAGGAGGTAGAGGGAGACGAGGGCTGGCAGGCACAGGGGGAGCAGGGTGCAGAGGCAGAGGGGGGCCATGCCCGGAGGTACAAGGCGACAAGGGCTGGGAAGAACCACGGCACCATGCCAGTAAGGCAGAGAGGGACCAGGTCCGGGTGGAAGATGGGGACCAATGCAAAGAGGTAGAGGGGAAATAGGGCCAGAGGGAGAGGGGGCCCGGGGCCGGAAGGTCAGGGGCGACCAAGGCCAGAAAGTAAAGTGGGACCAGGGCTGAGAGGCAGAGGGGAAGTAGTTCCGGGAGGCAGAGGGGGACCAGGGCACGGAGACAGAGTTATACCTGCACCAGCACACAGGGGGATCTGGGCCGGGAGTTGGAGGGGTACCAGGGCTGGGAGACAGGGGGACCAGGGCCGGGAGGTAGAGGGGACCCAGAGCCGGGAAGAAGAGAATGACCAGGGCCTGGAGGTATAGTGAGACAGGGACAGAGAGGCAGGGGGTGACCAGGGCCGGGAGGCAGATGGGGACCATTGAGGGAAGGCAGAAGAGGCCCCTGAGCCAGGAGGTAGAGGGGTACCTGGGTCCGGAGAAGGGGGACTAGGGCCTGGAGGTAGAAGGGACTCAGGGCCGGCATAGAGAGAAGGGCCAGGGCCTGGAAGTAGAGGGTGATGAGGGCTGGAAGGCACAGGGGGAGAAGGCCCGGGAGGCAGAGGGTTACCAGGGACCGGAGGTACAAGGCGACAAGGGCTGGGTAGAACCGGGGCACCATGCCGGTAGACAGAGAGGGACCAGATCCGGGCAGAAGATGTGGACCAAGGTAGGGAGGTAGAGGGGAACTAGGGTCGGAGGGAGAAGGGGACCAGGGCCGACAAGCCGGAGGGGTGGGCAGGGAAGAGAGGCTGAGGGGGGATCAGAACTGGGAGGTAGAGGGGGACCAGGGCCAGGATTCAGTGGGGTACATGGGCCGGAAGGCAGAGGAGGTGACCCAGGGCTGAGAGGTGGGAGGGACCAGGGCAGGGACGCAGAGGGGGACCAGGAATGGGAAGCAGAGGTGGACCTAGGTCAGGAGGCAGACGGTGACCACGGCCAGGAGGCAGAGGGGTACCTGGACCGGGAAACGAAGGCACCAGGGCCTGGAAGTAGTGGGGTACATGGGCCGGAGGTCAGGGGAACCAGAGCCAGTTGGTAGAGGGAAACCAAGGCAGTGAAGGAGAAGGACCGGGCGAAAGAGGTAGAGGGGCACCAGGGCTGGGAGGCAGAGAAGGACCAGGGCCAGGAGGCAGATGGGTACCTGGGCCCGCAGCCAGGTGGACGAGGGCTGAGTGGCAGAGGGAGACCATGAGCCGGTGGCAGAGGGGTACCTGGAACAGGAAACAAGGGGACTAGTGCCGGAAGTTAGAGGGGTACCTTGGGCCGGGAGGCAGGGAGACCAGAGCGGGCAGGTAGAGGGGACCCAGGGCGGCGACGGAGAGAAGGACCAGGGCTTGGAGGGAGAGGGAGAATAGTGCCGGGAAGCACAGAGGGATCAGGCCACGGAGGCAGAGGGGGACCACGGCACGGTGGCAGAAGGGGACCAGGGCCAGGAGGCCGAGGGGTATCTGGACTGGGAGGCAGAGGGGCACCTGGGCCAGGAGGCAAGGGGACCAGGGCCTGGAGGTAGAGGGCACCAAGGCCCGGGACGGAGAGAGACCCAAGGGCCTGGACGTAGAGGTAGATTCAGGCCGGGAGGCACAGAGCGACCAGGGCCGGGAGGCACAGAGGGACGTGGGCCGGGAGGCAGTGGGACTAGGCCCGAGAGGTGGGGGGAACCAGGATAGGGAGGCAGAAGGGGACTAGGATGGGGAGGCAGAGGGGGATCAGGGCCCAGAGGCAGAGGGTGTACCTGGGCTGGGAGACAGGGGGTCAGGGCCAGGATGCAGAGGGGGGAAAAGAACCACGTTGCAGCGGGGTACCTGGGCCGGGAGGCAGAGGGGGATCAGGTCCAGAAGCAGAGGGGAACCATGTCCGAGAGCCAGGGGAGGACCAGGGCAGGCAGAAGGGGACCAGGAATGGGAGGTAGAAGGGGAGCAGGGTGGGGAGCTAGAAGGGGACCAGGGTGGGGAGGTAGAAGGGTATCAGGGTCAGGAGGTAGTGGGGTACCTGGGTTGGGAGACAGTTGGACAAGGGCCCTGAGCTAGTGCGAACCAAGGGCCGCGATGGAGAGAGACCCAAGGGCCTGGAGTTAGGAGACCAAGTCCGGGATGCAGAGGGACCGGGTCCGGGAGGCAGAAGAGTACCTGGGCCAGGAGACGGGGCCGGTGGCCAGGAGGCAGAGGCGTACTGGGCCAGGAGACGGGCAGCAGGGCTGGGATGTATATGGTTGGGATGGAGAGGGGGAGCCGGGCCTGGAGGCAGAGGAGGACCGGGGCCAGAAGGCAGACGGTTACCTGGGCCGGGAGATGAGGGCCCAGGGCCGGGAGGAAGAGGGTGTCCTGGGCCAGAAGTCAGAGGAAGCAGGGTCGGGAGACACAGGGGGACCGGGGAGGAAAAGTCAGGGCGACAAGGGCAGGGAGGCAAAGGGGGACCAGAGCTGGGAGGCCGAGGGGGACCAGGGCCTGGAGGCCGGGGAAACAGGGAATAGGGCCTGGAGGTAGAGGTGACCCAGGGCCGTGATGGAGAGAGGGACCAGGGCCTGGAGGTTGAGGGAGACCAGACCCGGGATGCAGACGGGGATCAGGGTGGAGAGGCAGATGGGGACCAGAGCCGGAGACAGAGGAGTACCTGGGCCGGGAGACAGGAGGACCATGACCGGGAGGCAGAGGTGTACCTGGGCCTGGAGAAAGGGGGACCATGGCTGAGAAACAGAGGGGAACCAGTGCTGAGAGGCGGGGGCGACCAGGTCAGAGAGGCAGAGGCCGACCAGGGCCGGGGGGCAGAGGGATACCTGGGCCGGGAGATAGGGGGACCAGGGCCGGGAGGCAGAGTGGTAACTGGGCCGAGAGCTGGGGGACCAGGACCAGGAGGTAGAGGTGTACCTGGGCCGGGAGGTAGAGCGGGACCATGGCCAAGAAGTAGGGGGGACCGGGATCATGAGGCATAGGGGGATCTGGGCCGGGAGACAGGGAGACCAGAGCCGAGAGGCAGAGGGGGACCAGGACAGGTTGGCAGAGGGGGACCAGGGCTAGTGGCGGTGGAGGCAGTGTAGAACCTGGGCCGGGAGACAGGGGGACCAGGGTCGGGAGGTAGAGGGGACCAGGGCCTGAATGGAGAGAGGGACCAGAGCCTGGAGGTCCAGGGAGAACAGGGCCGGGAGGCACAGAGGGACCAGGGCCGGGAGGCAGACGGGGACAGGTCGGGGAGGCCGAGGGGGACCAGGGCCAGGAGGCAGATGGGGACCGGGGCCAGGAGGCAGAGGGGTCCCTGGGACGGGAGACGGGTACCTGGGACGGGAGACGGCTACCTGGGACGGGAGATAGGGGGACCAGGGCCGTGAGGTAGAGGGAGACCAGGGACAGGAGGCAGAAGGATACGCGGGCTAGGGGGTAGAGAGTTACCTGGGTCTGGAGACAGGGGGCCAGGGCCTGAAGGTAGAGGGAACCCAGGGCCGAGATGGAGAGAAAAGCCAGGTCCAGGAGGGAGAGGGAGACGAGGGCTGGCAGGCACAGGGGGACCTGGGCCAGAAGGCAGAGAGGGACTGGTCCGGGCGAAATATGGGGACCAAGGCAGGGAGGTAGAGGGGAACTAGGGCAGGAGGGAGAAGGGGACCAGGGCTGGAAGGTCGTCGGGGGGGGGCGGCGGGGGGGACCAGGGCCATAAAGTCAAGTGGGAACAGGGCTGAAAGGCAGAGGGGGACAAGGGCCGGGAGGCAGAGGGGGACCAGGGACGAGAATTGGGGCGGGACCAGGGCAGGGTGTCAGAGCGGGACCAGGACCAGGAGCCAGAGGGGTACTTGGGCTGGGAGATATTGGTAGCAGGACCGGGAATTAGAGGGGACCCAGGGCCGGGACGGAGAGAGACTCAAGGGCTTGGAGGTAGAGGGAGACCAGAGCTGGGAGGCACAGAGGGAACAGGGCTCAGAGGCAGAGTGGGACCATGGCAGGGCAGCTGAGGGGGACCAGGGCAGGGAGGCAAAAGGGTACCTGGACAGGCAGAAAGGGAGACCAGAGTGGGAAGGTCGAGGGAGACCAGGGCTGGCAGAACAGGGGGACCAGGGCCGGGAGGTAGAGGGGACCCATGGCCCGAACAGAGAAAGACCCAGTGGTCTGCAGGTAGAGGGAGGCCAGGGCCACGAGGCTCCAAGGGACCAGGGCCGCAAGACAGAGGGGCACTTGGGCCAGGTGGTAGTGGGGGACCAGGGCCGGGAGGCAGAGGGGCCCAGGGTCGGGAAACAGGGATTAGGACTGGCAGGCAGAGGGGTACCTCTGCCTCCCTGCCCTTGTCCCTCCTGCTTCTCGGAAGTAAAGGGGAGCTACGGACGAAAGTCAGAGGGGGACCAGGGACGAGAGGCACAGGGGGATCAAGGCAGGGAGGCAGAAGGGGACCAAGGCCGGGATGCAGAGGGGGACCAGTGCCAGGAGGCTGAGAGGTCCCTGGGCTGGAAGGCAAAGGGGGACCAGGGCCGAGAAGAGGGCGGACAAAGGAAGGGAGGCAGAGGGTGACCAGGGCCTGGGGACAGAAGGGGAACAGGGCCAGGAGGCAGAGTTGTACCTGTGCCAGGCGACGGGGGACCACGTTTGGCCGGCAGAGGGGGATCGGGCTGGGGAAACGGGGATCAGGGCCGGGAGGCAAAGGGGGACCAGGGCCAAGAAGCATGGGGGACAAGGTCATGGATGTAGAGAGGGACCGGGGTCAGGAGGTAGAGAGGGACCAGGGCCGGTAGAAAGGGGGACTGGGGCTGGGAGGCAGAGGTTTTCCTGGGCCAGGAGACGGGGCCCATGGCTGGATAGAGGGAAACCAGGGCTGAGAGGTGGGGGGCGACCAGGTTACAGAGAGGCAGAGGCCGTCCAGGGCTGGGACGCAGAAGGGGACTGGGGCAAGGAGGCAGAGGGGGACCAGGGCTTGGAGGCAGAGAGGGACCAAGGCCGGGAGCAAGGGGACCGGGGCCAGGAGGCAGGAGGGTCCCTGGCCGGGAAACAGGGGGAACAGGACCATGAGGCAGAAGGGTCCCTGGCCGTGAGACAGGGTGACCAGGGCTGGGAATCAGAGGGGAACCTTTGCCGGGAGATGGGGAATATGGCTGAGAAGCAGAGGGGAACCAGGGCCGAGAGGCCGGGTGCGACCAGGTTAGAGAGGCAGAGGCTGATCAGCGTCGGTAAGCAGAGTGGGACCAGGGCGGGAAGGCAGAGGAGGACGAGGGCTGGGAAAGCCGAGAGGAACCAGGGCCGAGAGGGAGAGGGTGACCAGGGCCGGGAAATGGGGATCAAGCAGACAGGCAGAGTGGTACCACTGTCTCCCTGCCCTTGTATCCCCCGCTTCTTAGAAGTAAAGGGGAAGTAGGGCCGAAAGTCAGAGCGGGATCAGGGGCGTAAGTCAGGGGACGACCAAGGCAGGGAGGCAGAGGGGGACTAGGACCAGTACGCAGAGGGACCATGGCCGGAGGTTTGAGGGGACCCAAGGCCGGAAGGCGGAGGGGGACCAGGGCCGGGAGGCAGTGGGGGACAAGGGCCAAGAGACAATGGGGGACCAGAGCCAGGAGGCAGCGGGGTACCTGGGCCGGGAAATGGCGGATCAGGGCTGGGAGGATGAGGGGGGACCAGGGCCAGGAGGCAGAGGGGAACCTGGGCCGTACGGGAAATGGGGACCAGGGTCGAGAAGCGGTGGGGGACAAGGGCAGTGAGCCAGATGGTGACCAGGTCCTGGAAGCAGATGGGGACCAGGACCAGGAGGCAGAGGGGTACTTGGGCCGTGAGACGGGGGACCTGGTTCGGAAGGCAGAGGGGGACCAGGGCTGGGAAACGGGGACCAGGTACTGCGGGCTGATTGGTTCCTCGGCCTCCCTGCCCTTGTCCCCCCGCTTCTTGGAACTAAAGGGGAACTAGGGCTGTGAGGCACAGGGCAACCAGTCCAGGGAGGCAGAGGGGGACCAGGATAGGAAGGCTGGGGGTGACCTGGGCAGGGAGGCAGAGGAGTACTCGGGCTGGTAGACGATGGACCTGGGCCGCAAGGCAGAGGAGAACTAGAGCCAGGAGGCAGAGGGGTACCTGGGCCGGGACGCCAAGTGGGACCAGGGCCGAGAAGCATGGGGGACAAGGTCAGGGCGGCAGAAGGGGATCAGGTCCGTTAGACAGGGGACCAGACACGGGAGGCAGAAATGTACCTGGGCCAGGAGACGGGGGGCGGGGGGCAGGGCTGGGATGCTCAAAGTAACCAGTGTTGGAAGGGAGGTGGGGACCAGGGCCTGGGGGTAGAGGGGAACCAGGGCCAGCAGTCCGAATTCCCTGCCCTGGTCCCTCTGCCTCCCGGCCCAGGTACCTCTCTACCTCCTGGCCCTGGTCGCCCTCTGTCTCCCGGCCCTGGTCCCCCGTCTCCCGGCCCAGGTACACCTCTGCCTCTTGGACCTGGTACCCTTCTGCCTACCTGCCCTGGTCCCCCTCTGCCTCCCGGCCCTGGTCTTCCTCGGCCTCCTGGCCCTGGTCTCCCTCTGCGTCCCTGCCATTTCCCCCCCCGCTTCTCGACCCTGATCCCCCTCTGCCTTCAGGGCCTGGTTCCCTTCGGCCTCCCAGCCCTGCTCCCGCTCTGCCTCCCGACCCAGGTAACCTTCTGCTTCTTGGCCCTGGTCCCTCTGTGCTTCCCGGCCCTGGTCCCCCATGGCCTCCTAGCCTTGGTTTCCTGCAACCTACAGGCCCTTGGGTGAGTCTGTGTCCTGAACCTCTGTACCCTCTACCTCCTGGACATGGTCCCCCTCTCTCCCGGCCTAGGTACCCCTCTGCCTCCTGGCCCTGGTCCCCCTCTGCCTATCCGCCCAGGTCCCCATCTGCCTCCCGGTCCTGGTCGCCCTCTGCTTCTCGGCCCTGTTCCCCCTCTCTCCCGGCCCTGATCCCCCTCGGACTCTCGGCCCTGGTTCCCCTGTCTTCCGGCCCAGGTTCCCCTCTACCTCCTGACCCTGGTCACCTACTGCCTCCCCACCCAGGACCGCTTCTACCTCCCGGCCCTGCTCCCCCTGTCTTCTAGGCTAGGTACCCCTCTGCCTCCTAGCACTGGACCCCTCTGCCTACCCGCCCTGGTCCCCCTGTCTCCCGGCCTAGGTACCCCTCTGCCTCCAAGCCTTGGTCCCTCTCTGCCTTCAGGCACGAATTCCCTTCGGCCTCCCAGCCCTGGTCCCCCTCTGCCTCCCGGCCCTGGCCCCCCTCTGCCTCCCTGCCCTTGTCGGCCCCCACATCTCCGTCCTAGTCCCCCTTTGCCTCCCAGCCCACGTACCCCTCTGCCTCCCGGACCAGGTCAGCCTCTGCATCTCTGACATGGTTACCCCTGCCTCTCGGCCATGGTCCCCCTCTGCTTCTCAGCCCTGGTACTCCTGTCTCCTGGTCCAGGTCCCCCTCTAGTTACGGGCCCTGGTCCCCCAACTTCTCTGCCCTGGTCCCACTCTACCTCCCGGCCTAGGTACGCTTCTGGTTCCTGGCCCTGGTTACCCTCTGCCTCCCGGCCCTGGTCCCCCAACTCTCTGATCAGTTAGTCCTCCACATCCCAGCACTGATCCCCCTGTCCCCCAGCCCAGTTACCACTCTGCCTCCCGGCCCTGAAACCCCTGTGCCTCCGGACCCTGGTCCCATTCTACCTCCCGACCCTGGTCCCTCTCTGACTCCTGGCCCAGGTCCCCCTGTCTCCCGGCCCAGGTACCCCTTTACCTCCCGGCCCTGGTCCCCCTGTTCTGCCAGCCATGGTATCCCTCTATCTCCAGGCCCTGGCCCCTGTCTCCGTCCTGGCCCTGTGTCCACTCTACCTCCCGGCCTAGGTTCCCCCATTTCCCGGGACAGGTACCACTCTGCCTCCTGGCCCTCGTCGCCCCCTGCCTCCAGGCCCTGGTCACCCTCTGCCTCCAGGCCCTGGTCACCCTCTGCCTCCCGGCCCTGCTCCCTTTAAACCTCCCGACCCTGGTCCCCCTGTCTCATGGCCCAGGTACCCCTCTACTTCCCGGGCCTGGTACCACTGCCCCTCCGGCCCAGGTACCCTTCTGCCTCTCTGCCCTGGTCCCTCCCGCTTCTCGGCCCCGGTCCCCCTCTGTCTCCCGATCCTGGTACCCCTCTACCGCCTGGCCCTGGTCCTGCTCTGACACCTTGCCTGCTCCCCCAAACCGCTTCTTGGCCCTGGTCCCCCTCTACCCCCTGGCCCTTGTCCATGTCTGCCTTGCAGCCCTGGTCCCATTTTACTCTCTGTCTCTTGTCCCCCCCAACCTTCCGGCCCTGGTCCCCTTCTCCCTCTGGGCCACGTTTACCGCTACTTTCCTGCCTCGGTCCAAATCTCCCGCCCGGACCTGGTCCCTCTCTGCCTACCGGTATGGTGCCCCGGTGCTTCCCAGCCCTGGTTGCCTTGTACCTCTGGGCCCTGGTCACCCTCTGCCTCCGGGTCCTGGTCCCCCAGTCCCTTCCAGCCCTCGTCACCTTCTACCTCCTGGCCCTGACCCTTCTCTCCATCCCAGCCCTGGGTCCCCTATACATCCAGGCCCTGGCCCCCCTGTCTCCGGATTCAGGAACCCCTCTTCATCTTGGCGCTGGTCCACTTCTGCCTCCCCGCACTGGTCCCCCTCTACCTCCCGGCCCTGGTTGACCCTTGGCTCTCGGCCCTGTTCTCCCTCTACCTCCAGGCCCTGGTCACTCGTTCGTTCCCGGCCCTGGATCCCCTCTACCGCCCGGCCCTGGATCCCCTCTACCGCCCGGCCCTGGTCCCCCTGCCTCGCGGCCCTGATACTTCTCTAGCTCCCGGCCCTGATACCCCTCTAACTCCCGGCCCCGGTTCCCCTCTGCCTCCCTGCCCCGGTCCCCCTCTGCCTCCCTGCCCCGGTCCCCCTCTGCTTCCCGGCCCTGGCCGGCCACTGCCTCTCTGACCTGGTTGCCTTCGGACCTTAGGCCCAGGTACCACTCTGCCACCAGGGCCTGGTTCCCCTATGCCTCCTGGCCATGTACCCCTCTGCCTCCTGGCCCTGGTCCCCATCTTCCTCTGGGCCCTTTTCCCCCGTTACCCGACCCAGGTAATCCTCTACCTCCCGGCCATTGTACCCCTCTGCCTCCTGGCCCTGGTAACCCTCTGCCTCCTGGCCATGGTCCCCCTCTGCCTTCTGGCTATGGTCCCCTTCAGCCTCCCAGCACTTGTCCCCCTCTGCCTCCCAGTCCAGGTCCCCCTCTTCATCCCTGCCTTGGTCTCCCTCGCCTCTCGGCCCTGGTCCCCTTTACCTCCCGGCCAATTTACCCAGCCGGCTCCTGACCCTTTTCCCCCTCTGCCTTCGAGCCCTGGTCCCCCGTCTCCCGCCCCAGGTACCACTCTGCCTCCCAGCCATGGTCTGCCACTGCCTCCTGGCCCTATTCCCCCCTCTGCCGCCCTGTCATGGTCCTCCTCTGCCTCCAGGCTCTGGTCCCTCTGTGCCTCCTCTCCCTGGTCTCCTTCTGTATCCAGGCCCTTGGGTCTCTCTCCATCCTGGCTATGGGTTACCTCTACCTCCCGGCCATTGTCCCCCTGTCGCCCGACCCAGGTACCCCTAGGCCTCCTGGCCCTGGTCACCCTCTGCCTCTCGGCCCTGCTCCCCTTCTGCCACCCGGTCCTAGTCTCCCTCTACCCTCAGGCCCTGGGGTCTCTCTCTCTTCTAGTCCTGTGTCCCCTCTACCTCACCAACCTGGTCTCCCCACCTCACGGCTCAGGTACCTCTCTACTTCCCCGCCCTGGTAGTAATGTCTCCCAGACCAGGTACTCCTCTGCCTTCCGGCCCAGGTCCCCCTCTGCTTCCCAGCCCCGGTCCCCCTCTGCATCCCGACCCTGGTCCCGCTCTGCCTTTCAGCCCTGGTCCCACTTTACTTCTGGCTTTGGTTCCCCCCGGCCTTCTGCACCTGGTCCCCTTCTCCCTCCGGCCCTAGTTCACCTTTACATCCTAGAAGTGGAGGGCACAAGAGCAGGGAGGCAGAGGTACCCCTCTGCCTGCCAACCCTGATCCCCATTTCCTGGACCTACTCCTGAAGCTCGAGAGCCCTGCCAGCAGATGGCGCCCTCGCAGCTCCTCCCTTTCCCCCCAATAAACTGGGCCTTGGGGATTAGCTGATGTCAGGGATTCTCCTGCAGCTCTCGACATCGGCCAGCAAAGGACGCCCTCGCAGCTCTTACCTTTTCCCCCCTCTCCTGAACTGAGTGGAGCGTAGGGATCTGCTGGAGCCAGGGACCGTCCTGCAGCTCCTCGTTCCGGACAACAGAGGGGGCCCTCGCATCACCTCCCGGCTCACACCCCTTTTCATGGGGCACGGTGTGGCTGGGGAAAGGGATTTATCTGCGGCTCGCGGGCCCGGCCTGCAGATGGCGCCCTGGCAGTTAATCCCGTCGCCCCCATATTCGTCTAGTGCGGGGATTGGCTAGGACCGGGTATTCCCCTGAAGTTCTTAGACTCGGTAAGCAGAGGGCTCCCTCTCTGATTCTCCCGAACCCTCCAAATCAACGGGTGCTTGGGAAGCAGCTGGGGTTGAGGATTCCAATGAAGCTAGCGAGTTCGGCCAGCAGGGGGCGCACTAAAAGCTCCTCCCGTTCCCCCAAATCAACAGGTGCTTGGGGATTGGCTGGGGAGGGGTATAGCCCTGCATCTCCCGAGGTCGGCCAGCAGGGGTCGCCCTCGCAGCTCCTCCCTTTTCCCCCAGCAAACTGGGGTTTGTGTATTGGCTGGGTTCTGGGATTCTCCTGAAGCTCATGAGCCCCTTCAGCAGAGTATACCCTCGCAACTGTTGCCGGTCACCCCTCACCTCTTCTTAAATGAGTTGAGCGTGGGGTTCGGTTGGAGACGCGGAAATTCCTGCAGCTCCTCGGGTCGGCCAGCACTGAGCGCCCTCGCAGCTCCTCACGGCCCACACGCCATTCAGTGGAGTGAGGGGATTGGCTGTGGCCGTGGCCCGACCTCCTGTGCTCTGTGTGGGCCAGCAGAGGGCGCCCTCGGAGCTCCTCTCCTTACCCCCAATCAACTAGTGCTTGGGGATTGGCTGGGGTCGGGGATTCTCCTGCAACACACGAGCTCAGCCAGGAGAGAACGACCTTGCAGCTCTTACCGTGTCCCCCATCTCCTCAACAGAGTGGAGCGTAGGGATCTGCTGCAGCAGGCGACAGTCCTGCAGCTCCGGGGCTCGGCCAACAGAGGGTGCCCTCGCATCACCTCCTGGCCCACCCAACATTCAGTGGGGCGCGGATTGGTTGGGGCAAGGGATTTCTCTTCAGCTCGCGGGCCCGACAAGCAGATGGCGCCCACGCAGTTAATTCCGTCGCCCCCAAAGTAGTGTAGTGCGGGGATTGGCTAGGACGGGGTATGCCCCTTCAGGTCTTAGACTCGGTCAGCAGAGGGCGCCCTCTCTGGTTCTCCTGAACCCTCCAAATCATCCGGTGCTTGGGGAGCAGCTGAGGTTGGGGGTTCCAATGACGTTAGCGAGTTCGGCCAGCAGGGGGCGCACTGAAACTCCTCCCGTTCCCCCAAAGCACCAGGTGATTGGGGATTGGCTGGGGTGGGGGATACTCCTGCAGCTCGCGAGGTTGGCCAGCAGGGTCGCCCTCGCAGCTCTTCCCTTTCCCCCCAATAAACTTGGGCTTGTGTTTTGGCTGGGGTCTGGGATTCTTCTGAAGCTCGTGAGCTCGTTCAGCAGAGGATGCCCTCGCAACTCTTCCCGGTCCCGCCCTCTCCTTTAATGACTTTAGCGTGGGTTTATGTTGGAGCCGCGGAAATTCCTGCCGCTCCTGGGCTTGGCCAGCAGAGGGCGCCCTCGCAGCTCTTCACGGCCCAAACCCCATTCAGTGGAGTGCGGGGATTGGCTGTGGCCGTGGCCCGACCTGCAGTGCTCTGTGTGGACCAGCAGAGGGCGCCCTCGCTGCTCCGCCCATTCCCCCCAATCAACTGGTGCTTGGGAATTGGCTGGGGTCGAGGATTCCCCTGCAGCTCGCGAACTCGGCTAGCATAGGACGTCCTTGCAGCAATTAACATTTCCCCCCTCTCTTCAACTAAGTGGAGCGTAGGGATCTGCTGGAGCCAGGAACCATCCTGCATCTCCTCGGTTCGGACTACTGAGGGCGCCCTCGCATCACCTCCTTGCCCACACCCCATTTCGTAGGGCACGAAGAGGTTGGGGGAAGGGATTTATCTGCAGCTCGCGGGCCCGGCCAGCAGATGGCGACCTCTGGGCCGGGAGGCAGTTGGGTACCTGGGCCGGGAAGCAGAGGGGGACTAAGGCCGAGAGGCGGTGGAGGATCAGGACAGGGAGGCAGAGGGGGACCAGGGCCTGGAGGCAGACGGCAGTACCAAGGCAGGGAAACAGAGGGGGAACAGGTCCAGGAGACAGGGGTACCTGAGCCGGGAGACAGGGGGACCAGGGCAGGGAGGCAGAGGGGTCTCAGGGCTGGATGGCAGAGGGGTATCTGGGCTGGGTGACAGGGGGACCAGGACAGGGAAGCAGAGGAGTACCTGGGCCGGGAGATGGGGACCAGGGCCGGGAGGCAGAGCGGGACCAGGGCCAGGGGAACAGGGGTACCCGGACCGAGACTCAAAGTGGTACCTGGGCCGGAAGACAGGGGGACCAGTGCAGGGAGGTTGATGGAACCCAGGTCCAGGACCCAGAGACGGACCAGGGCCTGGAGGGAATAATAATAATAATAATGATGATGGCATTTATTAAGCGCTTACTATGTGCAAAGCACTCTTCTAAGCGCTGGGGGGTTACACGGTGATTAGGTTGCCCCCCGCGGGGATCACAGTCTTCATTCCCCATTTTACAGATGGAATTGAGGCCCAGAGCAGTGAAATGACTTGCCCAAGTTCACACAGCTGACAAGGGGTGGAGTCGGGATTTGAACGCCTGACGTCTGACTCCAAAGCCCGGGCTCTTGCCACTGAAACACACTGCTTCTCTGTACTGAAGTATACTATACTGTAATATACGACATACTATCCCATTCCCAAGCGCTTAGTACAGGGCTCTACACACTGTAAGCGCTCAATAAATAAATACGATTGAATGAATGAATGAACGATATAGTCCCCAAAGCTATAACTTCAACGCTAGGGTGCGCGGCGCATGCGAATTCGAAGCCCGGGTGGGGGTTGGAAGCGAGGGTGCTCTGCGCATGCTCTTGCGGAACCGGGACTGGGGAAGGAGATACGGGGCGCATTCGCATTCGGAGCCTCGGCTAGGGGAGGAGGGGGCCCCGCGCCGTAGAGGGCGGAGCATGCGCAGTCGGAGTGCGCCACGCCGGGGGGGCGGTTGGAGGAGGGAGGCCCGTCCTGGAGAGCTCGGCGCATACGCGGTCGGAGCCAGGACGAGGGAGAAGGGAGCCCCCTCCCTGGAGAGCGTAGCGCATGCGCGGTCAGAACCCGGGTAGGCAGGGAAAGGGGGCCCGCCCAGGAGAGCGCGGCGCTGCGCAGTCAGAGCCCGGGCGGGCTGGAAGAAGGGGGCCCGCCCGGGAGAGTGCGGCGCATTCCAGGTCGGAGCCCGGGCCGGGGGAGAAGGGAGACCCGCCCTGGAGAGCGTAGCGCATGCGCAGTTGGAGCCAGGGCGGGTGGGGCAAACGCGGGCCCGTCCGGGAGAGCGCGGCGCATGCGCAGTCGGACCGCGCCCGCGCTCTGTACGAAACTTACTATGTTGCCAAGTTGTAATAATAATAATAATGATGACATTTATTAAGCGCTTACTACGGGCAAGCACTGTACTAAGCGCTGGGGAATTTACAAGGTGATCAGTTTGTCCCACGTGGGGCTCACGGTCTTAATGACCATTTTACAGAGGAGATAACTGAGGGCCAGAGAAGTGAAGTGACTTGCCCAAGGTCACACAGGTGACAAGCGGTGGAGCGGGATTCGAACCCCTGAGGTCTGACTCGAAAGCCCGGGCTTTTGCCACTGAACCCCACTGCTTCGCTATAATGTCCTATACTATAGTGTAATATACTAGATACTATCCTGTTACCAAGCGCTTAGTACAGTGCTCTACACACAGTAAGGGCTCAATCAATGAGATTGCATGAATGAATGAATGATACAGTCCCCAAAGCTATATCTTCAGGCCAAGAAGGCGCAGCGCATGCGCAGACGAAGCCCGTATAAGGGGGCGGGGGAAGGGGGGAGCAAGGCGCATGCGTGTTCGGAGCCCGGAGGGAAGGGAGCAGCGGGCCGCATGCGCAGTCGGAGCGTAGGAGGGGGGAGGAAGGGCCCCCAATCTCCGGAGAGTGCGGAGCATGCGCAGTCGCAGTGCGCCACGGGTGGGGGGCAGGAGGGAGCCCCCGCCCTGGAGAGCCAAGCGCATGCGCACTCAGAGCCCGGGAGGGAGGGGGAAAAGGGGGCACGCCCGGGAGAGCGCGGCGCATGCGCAGTCGGACCGCGCCCGCTCTCACTATGTACCAAAAGTTACTATGTTGCCAAGTTGTACTAATAACAATAATGGTGGCATTTATTAAGAGCTTACTATGTGCAAAGCACTGTACTAAGCGCTGGGGAATTTACAAGGTGACCAGGTTGTCTCACGTGGGGCTCACGGTCTTAATCCCCATTTTACAGTGGAGGTAACTGAGGCCCAGAGAAATGAAGTGACTTGCCCAAGGTCACACAGGTGGCAAGCGGTGGAGCGGGATTCGAACCCGTGACGTAAAAGGAGACCAGGGCCTGGACACATAAAGGGTCCAGGTCCGGGAGGCAGAAGGGGACCGGGGCCTAGAGGTAGAGGGGGACCAGTGCCAGGAAGCAGATGGGTACCGAGGCTGGGAGACAGGGATACCAGGGCCAAAGGGCAGAGGGGGACCAAGGCCAAGAGGCAGGCTGGGGACCAGGGCAGGGAGGCAGCAGGGGACAAGGGCGGGAAGGCAGGAGCTAGAAGGCGACCACGGCTGGGAGCCAGAGGTGGACCGTAGCAGGCAGGGGAAAAGGGCCAGGAGGGAGAGGGGTACTTGGGCTGGGAGAGAGGGGGACCAGGGTCAGGAGGCAGAGGGGTACCTGGGCCGAGAGAGAGGGGGACCAGGACCAGGAGGCAGAATGGTGGGGCTCACGGTCTTAATCACCATTTTACAGAGGAGATAACTGAGGGCCAGAGAAGTGAAGTGACTTGCCCAAGGTCACACAGGTGACAAGCGGTGGAGTGGGATTCGAACCCCTGACGTAAAAGGAGACCGGGGCCTGGACACATAAAGGGGCCAGGTCCGGGAGGCAGAAGGGGACCGGGGCCTAGAAGTAGAGGGGGACCAGTGCCAGGAAGCAGATGGGTACATGGGCTGGGAGATAGGGATACCTGGGTCAAAGGGCAGAGGTGAACCAAGGCCAAGAATCAGGGGTACCTGGGCCGAGAGAGAGGGGGACCAGGACCAGGACCAGGAGGCAGGAGTACCTGGGCCGGGAGATGGGGACCAGGGCCGGGAGGCAGAGCGGGACCAGGGCCAGGGGAATAGGGGGACCCGCACCGAGAGGCAAAGTGGTACCTGGGACGGAAGACAGGGGGACCAGTGCCGGGACGTTGAGGGAACCCATGTGCAGGACGCAGAGATGGACCAGGGCCTGAAGGTATTTATAATACTAATACTACTACTACTACTAATAATAATGGCATTTATTAATCGCTTACGATGTGCAAAGCACTGTTCTAAGCGCTGGGGGTTTAAACGGTGATCAGGTTGCCCCCCACGGGGGTCACAGTCTTCATCATCATCATCATCATCAATCGTATTTATTGAGCGCTTACTATGTGCAGAGCACTTTACTAAGTTCTTGGGAAGTACAAATTGGCAACATATAGAGACAGTCCCTACCCAACAGTGGGCTCACAGTCTAAAAGGGGGAGACGGAGAACAAAACCAAACATACTAACAAAATAAAGCAGATGGTAATGAGGCCCTGAGAAGTGAAGTGACTTGCCCAAGGTCACACAGCTGACAAGCGGTGGTGTCGGGATTTGAACTCCTGACCTCTGACTCCAAAGCCCGGGCTCTTGCCACTGAACCACACTGCTTCTCTATACTGTAGTATACTATACTGTAATATACGACATACTATCCTTTTCCCAAGAGCTTAGTACAGAGCTCTACACACTGTAAGCGCTCAATAAATAAATACGATTGAATGAATGAATGAACGATATAGTCCCCAAAGCTATATCTTCAGCGCTAGAGAGCGCGGCACATGCACAGTCGAAGCCCGGGTGCGGGTTTGAAGCGAGGGAGTCCTGCGCATGCGCATGCGGAGCCGGGAGGGCAGGGGAGGAGAAACGGGGCGCATGCGCATTCGGAGCCTGGGCTAGGGGAGGAGGGGGCCCCGCCCCGGAGAGGGCGGAGCATGCGCAGTCGGAGTGCGCCACGCCGAGCGGGGGAGGAGGGAGGCCGCTCCTGGAGAGCGCGGTGCATGCGCGGTCAGAGCCCGGGCCGCGGGACAAGGGAGCCCCCGCTCTGGAGAGCGTAGCGCATGCGCGGTCAGAGCCCGGGGGGGAAGGGAAAGGGGGCCCTCCCGGGAGAGCGCGGAGCATGCGCAGTCGGACCGCGCCCTCGCTCACTCTGTACGAAGCTTACTATGTTGCCAAGTTGTACGAATAAAGCTATATCTTCAGACCTAGAAGGCGCAGCGCATGCGCAGTCGGAGCCGAGATAAGGGGGGGGGAGAAGGGAGCGAGCACGGCGCATGGGCGTTCGGAGCCAGGAGGGAATGGAGGAGCGGGGCGCACGCGCAGTCGGAGCCCTAGGAGCGGGGAGGAGGGGGCCCCACCCCGGAGAGGGCGGAGCATGCGCAGCCGCAGTGCGCCACGGGTAGGAGGGGAGGAGGGAGCCCCCGCCCAGGAGAGCATAGCGCAAGCGCAGTCAGAGCCCGGGCGAGAGGGGGAAAAGGGTGCACGCCCGGGGAAGCGCGGCGCATGCGCAGTCGGACCGCGCCCGCGCTCACTATGCACCAAAGGTTACTATGTTGCCAAATTGTAATAATAATAATGATGGCATTTATTAAGCGCTTACTATGTGCAAAGCACTGTACTAAGCGCTGGGGAATTTACAAGGTGACCAGGTTGTCTCACGTGGGGCTCACGGTCTTAATCCCCATTTTACAGTGGAGGTAACTGAGGCCCAGGGAAATGAAGTGACTAGCCCAAGGTCACTCAGATGACAAGCCGTGGAGCGGGATTCGAACCTCTGACGTAAAAGGAGACCAGGGCCTGGACACATAAAGGGGCCTGGTCCGGGAGGCAGAAGGGGACCGGGGCCTAGAAGTAGAGGGGGACCAGTGCCAGGAAGCAGATGGGGAACTAGGCTGGGAGACAGGGATACCAGGGCCAAAGGGCAGAAGGGGACCAAGGCCAAGAGGCAGGCTGGGGACCAGGGCAGGGAGGCAGAGGGGGACAAGGGCGGGAAGTCAGGTGGGATCACAGCCAAGAAGTAGAGGGTTACCTGGGCCAGGAGACAGGGGGACCTGGGCTGGAAGGTAGAGAGGACGCAGGGCCGGGACGGAGAGAGACCAAAGGCTTGGAGGAAGAAGGCGACCAGGGCTGGGAGGCAGAGGTGGAGCGTAGCAGGCGGGGAAAAGGGCCAGGAGGCAGAGGGGTACTTGGGCTGGGAGAGAGGGGGACCAGGGTCAGGAGGCAGAGGGGTACCTGGGCCGAGAGGGAGGGGGACCAGGACCAGGAGGCAGAATGGTACCTGGTCCGGGAGACAAAGTGACGAGAGCCGGGATGTAGAGGGGACCCAGGGCTGGGATGGAGAGAGACCCAAGGGCCTGGACGTAGAACGATACCAGGGCCAGGAGGCACAGAGGGACCAGGGCCGGGCGGCAGAGCGGGCCCAGGGCCGGGAGGCAGATGGCTACCTGGGCCAGGAGACAGGGGACACCAAGGCAGGGAGGTAGAGGGGCATAGGGGTACCTGGGCCCGGAAGCAGAGAGGAACCCGGGCCGAGAGGCCCGGTTTGGGGGGGGCAGGGGCAGGGGGGCATAGGGGGACTGGGGCCGGAAGGCAGAGGGGGAACAAGGTGGGGAGATAGAGGGGAACCAGGGCCAGGAGGCAGAGGGGTACCTGGGCAAGGCGACGGAGACCAGGGCTGGAACGGAGAGAGACCCCAGGCCGTAGAGGTAGAAGGAGACCAGGGCGGGGAGTCACACAGGGAGCAGGCCCGGGAGGCATATGGGGACCAGGGCAGGGCAGCAGAGGGGGACCAGGGCCAGGAGGGAGCGGGGGTACCTGGGCCAGGAGACAGGCGGACCAGGGCTGCGAGGCCGAAGGGTTCCAGAGCCGGGAGGTAGAGGGGACCCAGGGCGGGCAGGGAGAGAGACCCAAGGGCCTGGAGGTAGAAGGAGACCAGGGCCGGGAGGCACAGGACCAGGGCAGGCTGCAGAGCGGGACCAGGGTCAGAAGGCCGAGGGGGACCAGGGTCAGGAGGCTGAGGGGGACCAGGGCCAGGAGACAGAGGGGATCCTGGGAAGTGATACAGGGCGACCAGAGCCGGGAGGCCAAGGGGTACCTGGGCTGGTAGACGGGGGCCAGGGCAAGGATGCTGCAGGGGATTTCGTCCAGGAGGCGGTGTGGTACCTTGGCCGGAGGCAGAGGGGGACCAGAGCGGAGAGGCCTTGGGGACCAGGGCAGGGAGGCAGAGGGGTCCGAGGGCCTGGAGGCAGCGGGGGACCAGGGCCAGGAGGCAGGGTGTATCCGGGCCGGTAGACGGGGGACCAGGGCCGGGAAGCAGAGGGGAACCAGGGCCGGGAGGCAAAGGGGGCCCAGGGCCGAGAAGTGTTGTCAGAAGGTCATGGTGGCAGAGAGCGGCCAGGACCGGGAGAAAGAGGGGGATCAGGGCTGGGAGACAGGGCGACCAGGGCCGGGAGTCAGAGGGCTACCTGGGCCGGGAGACAGTGGGACTATGGCTGAGAAGCAGAGGGGAACCAGGGTCGAGAGACGGGGTGTGACCAGCTCATAGAGGCAGAGGCCGGCCTGGGCCAGGAATTTGTGGGGGACCAAGGCAGGGAGCCAGACGGGGACCAGGGCCAGGAGGTAGAGGGGTACCTGGGCCGGGAGGCAGAGGGGAACTAAGGCCGAGAGGCGGTGGGGGATCAGGACAGGGAGGCAGAGGGGGACCAGGGTCTGGAGGCAGACGGCAGTACCAAGGCAGGGAAGGAGAGGGGGACCAGGTCCAGGAGACTGGGGGACCTGGGCCGGGAGACAGGGGGCATCAGGACAGGGAGGCAGAAGGGTCCCAGGGCCGGATGGCAGAGGGGTATCTGGGCTGGGTGACATGGGGACCAGGGCAGGGCAGCAGAGGAGTACCTGGGCCGGGAGATTGGGATCAGGGCCAGGGGAATAGGGGGACCCGGACCGAGAGGCAAAGTGGTACCTGGGCCGGAAGACAGGGGGACCAGTGCCGTGAGGTTGAGGGAACCCATGTGCAGGACGCAGAGATGGACGAGGGCCTGGAGGTAATAGTAATAATAATAATAATGATAATGGTATTTATTAAGCGCTTACGCTGTGCAAAGCACTGTTCTAAGCGCTGGGGGGTTACACGGTGATCAGGTTGCCCCCGCGGGGCTCACAGTCTTCATCCCCATTTTACAGATGGTAAGGAGGCCCAGAGAAGTGAAGTGAATTGTACAAGGTCACACAGCTGACAAGTGGTGGAGTAGGGATTTGAAAGCCTTACCTCTGACTCCAAAGCCCGGGCTCTTGCCACTGAACCACACTGCTTCTCTATGCTATAGTATACTATACTGTAATATACGACATACTATCCTATTCCCAAGCGCTTAGTACAGAGCTCTACACACTGTAAGCGCTCAATAAATAAATACGATTGAATGAATGAATGAACGATATAGTCCCCAAAGCTTTATCTTCCGCGCTAGAGAGCGCGGCGCATGTGCGGTCGAAGCCCGAGGTGGGGGTTTGAATCGAGGGAGCTCTGCGCATGCACGTGCGGAGCCGGGTCGGGGGGGAGGAGAAACGGGTCGCATGCGCATTCGGAGCCTCGGCTAGGGGAGGAGGGGGCCCCGCCCCGGAGAGCGTAGCGCATGCGCGGTCAGAGCCAGGGCGGGATAGGAAACGGGGCCCTCCCTGGAGAGCGCGGAGCATGCGCAGTCAGAGCACGGGCGCAGGGGGGGAACGGGGCCCGTCCGGGAGAGCGCGGTGCATGCGCAGTCGGACCGCGCCCTCGCTCACTCTGTACGAAGCTTACTATATTGCCAAGTTGTAAGAATAATAATGATGGCACTTATTAAGCGCTTACCATGTGCAAAGCACTGTACTAAGCGCTGGGGAATTTACAAGGTGATCAGGTTGTCCCACGTGGGGCTCACGGTTTTAATCCCCATTTGCAGAGGAGTTAACTGAGGCCCAGAGAAGTGACGTGACTTGCCCAAGGTCACACAGGTGACAAGCGGTGGAGCGGGATTCGAACCCCTGAGGTCTGACTCGAAAGCCCGGGCTCTTGCCACTGAAACACACTGCTTCGCCATACTGTCCTATACTATAGTGTACTATACTATATACTATCGTGTTACTAAGCGCTTAGTACAGTGTTCGTCACACAGTAAGCGCTCAAAAATACGACTGAATGAATGAATGAACGACACAGTCCCCAAAGCTATATCTTCAGGCCTAGAAGGCGCAGCGCATGCGCAGTCGAAGCCCGGATAAAGGCGGGGAGAAGGGAGGGAGCATGGCGTATGCGCGTTCCGAGCCAAGAGGGAAGGGAGGAGCGGGGCGCATGCGCCGTCGGAGCCTAGGCGAGGTGAGGAGGGGGGTCCTGCTCCGGTGAGGGCCGGAGCATGCGCAGTCGCAGTGCGCCACGGTTGGGGGTTGAGGAGGGAGCCCCCGCCCTGGAGAGCATAGCGCATGCATGCGCAGTCAGAGCCCGGACGGGAGGGGGAAAAGGGGGCACGCCCGGGGGAGCGCGGCGCATGCGCAGTCGGACCGCGCCCGCGCTCACTATGTGCCAAAGGTTACTATGCTGCCAAGTTGTAATAATAATTATAATGATGGCATTTATTAAGCGCTTACTATGTGCAAATCACTGTACTAAGCGCTGGGGAATTTCCAAGGTGACCAGGTTGTCTCATGTGGGGCTCACGGTGTTAATCCCCATTTTACAGTGGAGGTAACCGAGGCCCAGAGAAATGAAGTGACTTGCCCAAGGTCACACAGGTGACAAGCGGTGGAGCGGGATTCGAACCCCTGATGTAACAGGAGACCAGGGTCTGGACACATAAAGGGTCCAGGTCCGGGAGGCAGAAGGGGACCGGGGCCTAGAGGTAGAGGGGGACCAGTGCCAGGAAGCAGATGGGTACCGAGGTTGGGAGACAGGGATGCCAGGGCCAAAGGGCAGAGTGGGACCAAGGCCAAGAGGCAGGCTGGGGACCAGGGCAGGGAGTCAGAGGGGGACAAGGGCGGGCAAGGCAGGTGGGATCACGGCCACGTAGTAGAGGGTTACCTGGGCCAGGAGACAGGGGGAACTGGGCTGGGAGGCAGAAGGGGTCCAGAGCCGGGAGGTAGAGGGGACCCACGGCGGGCAGGGAGAGAGACCCAAAGGGCCTGGAGGTAGAAGGAGACCAGGGCCGGGAGGCACAGGACCAGGGCAGGCTGCAAAGGGGGACCAGGGTCAGAAGGCCGAGGGGGACTAGGGTCAGGAAGCTGAGGGGGACCAGGGCCAGGAGACAGAGGGGTTCCTGGGAAGGGATACAGGGCGACCAGAGCCCGGAGGCCAAGGGGTACCTGGGCTGGTAGACGGGGGCCAGGGCAAGGAAGCCGAAAGGGATTTCGTCCAGGAGGCAGGTGTGGTACCTTGGCCGGAGGTAGAGGGGGACCAGAGCGGAGAGGCCTTGGGGACCAGGGCAGGGAGGCAGAGGGGGTACCCGGGCCAGTAGACGGGTGACCAGGGCCGGGAAGCAGAGGTGAACCAGGGCCGGGAGGCAAAGGGGGACCAGGGCCGAGAAGCGGTGTGACAAGGTCATGGAGGCAGAGAGCGGCCAGGACCGGGAGAAGAGGGGGACCAGGGCTGGGAGACAGTGCGACCCGGGCCGGGAGTCAGAGGGGTACCTGGGCCGGGAGACAGTGGGACTATGGCTGAGAAGCAGAGGGGAACCAGGGTCGAGAGACGGGGTGTGACCAGCTCATAGAGGCAGAGGCCGGCCTTGGCCAGGAATTTGTGGGGGACCAAGGCAGGGAGCCAGACGGGGACCAGGGCCAGGAGGTAGAGGGGTACCTGGGCCCGGAGGCAGAGGGGAACTAAGGCCGAGTGGCGGTGGGGGATCAGGACAGGGAGGCAGAGGGGGAACCAGGGCCTGGAGGCAGACGGCAGTACCAAGGCAGGGAAGCAGAGGGGGACCAGGTCCAGGAGACAGGGGTACCTGGGCAGGGAGACTGGGGGACAAGAGCAGGGAGGCAGAGGGGTATCTGGGCTGGTTGATAGGGGGACCAGGGCAGGGAAGCAGAGGGGTACCTGGGCCGGGAGATGGGGAACAGGGGCGGGAGACAGAGCAGGACCAAGGCCAGGGGAATAGGGGGACCCGGACCGAGAGGCAAAGTGGTTCCTGGGCCGGAAGACAGGGGGACCAGTGCCGGGAGCTTGAGGGAACCCATGTCCAGGACGCAGAGATGGACCAGGGCCTGGAGGTAATAATAATAATAATAATGATGGCATTTATTAAGCGCTTACGATGTGCAAAGCACTGTTCTCAGCGCTGGGGGGTTACACGGTGATTAGGTTGCCCCCCGCCGGCTCACAGTCTTCATCCCCATTTTACAGATGGTAATGAGGCCCAGAGAAGTGAAGTGACTTGCCCAAGGGCACACAGCTGACAAGCGGTGGAGTCGGGATTTTAACGCCTGAACTCTGACTCCAAAGCCCGGGCTCTTGCCACTGAACCACACTGCTTCTCTATACTGTAGTATACTATACTGTAATATACGACATACTATCCTATTCCCAAGCGCTTAGTACAGTGCTCTACACACTGTAAGCCATCAATAAATAAATACGATTGAATGAATGAATGACCGATATAGTCCCCAAAGCTATATCTTCCGCGCTCGAGAGCGCGGCGCATTTGCAGTCGAAGCCCGGGTGGGAGTTTGAAGCGAGGGAGCTCTGCACATGCGCGTGCGGAGCAGGGTGGGTGTGAGGAGAAACGGGGAGCATGTAGTCCGGGGATTGGAGGGGACCGGGTATTTCCCTGCATCTCTTAGCCTCGGTCAGCAGAGTTCGCCCTCTGAGCTTTTCCCGACCCCTGCAAATCAACCGGTGCTGGAGAATCGGCCCAGTTTGGGGGTTCCCCTGAAGTTGGCAAAGTCGGTCATCAGGGGGCGCACTAAAACCTCCTCCATTTCAACCTAAGCAACGGGTTCTTGGATATTGCCTAGGGTCGGGGATACACCTGCAGCTCGCGAGGTGGGCCTGCAGAGGGCGCCCTCGCAGCTCCACCCTTTCACCCCAATAAACTGGGGCTTGTGGATTGGCTGGGGTCAGGGATTCTCTGAAAGCTCGCGAGCTCGGCCAGCAGAGGACTCCCTCGCAGCTCTTCCCGTTTCCCCACCTCTCCTTGAATGAGTGGAGAGTGGGGATCGGCAGGAGCCGGGGACATTCTTGCAGCTCTTGGGCTCCGCCAGCAGAGGGCGCCCTCGCAGCTCCTCACGGCCAACACGATATTCAGGGGAGTGCGGGGTTTGGCTGGGGCCGTGGCCCGACATCCAGTGCTCTGTGTGGGTCCGCAGATGGCGCCCTCGCTGCTCCTCCAGTTCCCCCCAATCACCTGGTGCTTGGGAATTGGCTGAGGTCGAGTATTCCCCTGCAGCTTGCGAACTAGGCCAGCAAATCACGCCCTCGCAGCTCTTACCATTTCCCCCCTCTCCTCAACTGAGTGGAGGGTAGGGATTTGCTGGAGCCCGGGACCGCCCTGCAGCTCCCTGGTTCGGACAACAGAGGGCGCCCTCGCATCACCTCCCGGCCCACACCCCATTTCGTGGGGCACGGAGAGGTTGGGGCAGGGATTTTTCCGCAGCTCGAGGGCCTGGCCTGCACATGGTGCACTCGCAGTTAATCCCTTCGCCCCCAAATTAGTGCAGAGCGGGGATTGGCGAGGACCCTGCATGCCCCTGCAGTTCTTAGACTCGGTCAGCAGAGGGCGCCCTCTCTGGTTCTCCCGAACCCTCCAAATCAAGCGGGGCTTGGGGAATTAGCGAGTTCGGCCAGCAGGGGGCGCACTAAAAGCTCCTCACGTTCCCTCAAAGCACCAGGACCTTGGGGATTGGCTGGTTTGGGGGATACTCTGGCAGCTCGCGAGTTCGGCCTGCAGGGTCGCCATCGCAACTCCTCCCTTTCCCCCCAATAAACTGGGGCTTGTGTATTGGCTGGGGTCTGGGATTCTCCTGAAGCTCGTGAGCTCGTTCATCAGAGGATGCCCTCGCAACTGTTCCCGGTCCCGCCCTCTCCTTAAATGAGTGGAGCGTGGGGAAATGTTGGAGCCGCAGCAATTCCTGCAGCTCCTGGGCTCGGCCAGCAGAGGGCGCCCTGGCAGCTCTTCACGGCCCACACACCATTCAGTGGAGTGCGGGGATTGGCTGTGGCCGTGGCCCGACCTGCAGTGCTCTGGGTGCCCCAGCAGAGTACGCCCTCGGAGCTCCTCCCGTTCTCCGGAATCGACTGGGGCTTTTGAATTGGCTGGGGTCTGGGATTCTTCTGAAGCTCTCGAGCTCGTTCAGCAGAGGACGCCCTGGCAATTGTTCCCGTCCCCCCCACCCCTCCTTAAATGAGGGGAGAGTAGGGAACTGCTGGACCCGGGCACCGTCCAGCAGCTCCTGGGCTCGGACAACAGAGCGCGCCCGCACAACCCCTCACGGCCCACTCCCAATTCAGTGGGGCGAGGATTGGTTTGGGCAAGGGATTTCTATGCATCTCGCGGGCCCGGACATCAGATGGCACCCTCGCAGTTAATCCCTCGCCCCCATATTAGTCTAGTGCGGGGATGGGCTGGGACCGGGTATTCCCCTGCAGCTCGTAGAATCCATCAGCGGAGGACGTTCTTCCGGCTTCTCACGTCCCCTCCAAATCAGCTGGTCCTTGGGGATTAGCTGGGGTCGGGGATACTCTTGCAGCTGGCGAGGTCGGCCATCAGGGGGCGCCCTCGCAGTTCCTCCCGTTCCACCCAATTTACTGGTGCTTGGGGAGTGGTTAGGGTGGGGAATTTCGAACAGCTCGAGAGCTGGGCCAGCAGAGGACGCCCTCGCAGCTCTTCCCGTTTCTACCCCTCTCCGTAAATGAGTGGGTCGTGCGGATCTGCTGTAGGCGGGGACATTTTGCAGCTCCTGGACTCGGCCAACAGAGGGCGCCATCGCAGCTCCTCACGGCGAACACGCCATTCAGTGGAGTGTGGGCATTGGCTGGGGCCGTGGCCCGACCTGCAGTGCTCTGTGTGGGCCAGCCGAGGGCGCCCTGGGAGTTCCTCCCATTCCCCACAATCAAATGATATTTGGGGATTGGCTGCGGTCGGGGATTCTCCTGCAGCTCGCGAGCTCGGCCAGCAGAGGACGCCCTCGCTGCTCTTACCGTTTCCCCCCTTCTCCTCAACTGAGTGGAGCGGAGGGATCGGGATCTGCTGGAGCCGGGGACCGTCCTGCAGTTCCTGGGATCGACCAACAGACGGCGCCTTCGCATCACCTCCCGGCCAACGCTCCATGGGGACCTAGGTCCAGAGGGAGAAGGGGACTAGGGCCAGAAATTAAAGTGGGTCCAGTGCTGAAGGACAGAGGGGGACAAGGGCCGGGAGGCAGAGGGGGACCATGGCTAGGAGGCAGAAGGGTACTGGGCAGAGAGACAGGGGGACTAGTACCAGAAGGTCGAGGGGACCCAGGACCAGATTGTAGAGAGACCCAAGGGGCTGGAGGTAGAAAGAGACCAGGGCCATGAGGCACAGAAGGACCAGGACCAGGAGCTCGAAGGGGACCAGGGCAGGGTGTCAGAGCAGGACCAGGGCCAGGAGACAGAGGGGTAACTGGGCCCGGAGGCAGAGGGATCCAGGGCCGAGAAGCAGGGGGGACCAGGGCGGAGAGGCAGAGGGCGAACTAGGGCCAGAGGGAGAAGAGGAACAGGGCTGGGTGGCAAATGGAGACCAGAGGAGGTAGGTAGAAGGCGATCAGGTGCAGGAGGCAGATGAGGATCAGGGCCGGGTGGCAGAAAGTAACGAGCGCTGGGAGGCAGAGGATGATCAGGACAGCGAGGCAGAGGGGAATTAGGGCCACGAGGTCGGGGGCTACAAGGGCCGGGAGGCCTAGGGGGACGAGCGCCAGGAGGCAGAGGGGGACCAGGCCCAGGAGGCAGGTGGGGTTCAGGGCCGGGAGGCAGAGGGGGGTGAGGGCCAGGAGACAGAGGGGGACCAGGGCCGGGAGGCAGATTGGGACCAGTAGCGGGAGGCGGAGGTGGACCCGGGGCTGGAGAAAGAGGGGAACCAGGGCGGGGAGGCAGAGGGGGACCATGGCCAGGATTTAGAAGGGCACCTTGGCCGGGAGAGAGGGGGACCAGGACCGGTAGGCAAAGTCGGACTAGGGCAGGGCGGCCCCGGGGTATCAGGGCCAGGGGGCAGAAGGGTACCTGGGCCGGTAGATGAGGTAACAGGGCCGGAAGGCAGAAGGGTACCTGGGCCGGGAGGCAGAGGGGGACCAGGGTAGGTAGGGAGAGCGGGACCAGGTCCAGAAAGCAGAGGGATACCTGGGCCGGGAGATGGCAGATCAGGACCGGGAGGCAGAGGGGGATCAGGGCAGGGAGGCACAGGGGTCCCTGGGCCGGGAGACAGGAGGACCAGGGCCGAGAGACAGAGGGGAATCAGGGCCGAGAGTCAGAGGGGGACCAGGGCCGACACGGGGAGGGGGACCAGGGCAGAGCACAGAGGGGGACAACGGCCGCGAGACGGGCAGCATATCTGGGTGGTATATCTGACCTGGGACGGAGAGGGAGAACCGGGCCTGGAGGCCAAGGTGGACCGGGGCAGGTAGGCAGAGGGGGACCAGGGCCAGAAGGCAGAGGGGTACCTGGGTTGGGAGACAGGGGGACGAGGTCCGGGAGGCATATGGGAACCTGGGCCGGGAGACAGGCCTACCTGGGCCAGGAGACAGACGCATCATGGCCGAAAGTCAGAGGGGAACCAAGACTGAGACTCAGGTGGGATCCAGGGCATGGAGGAAGAGGGGGACCAGGACCAGGAGGCAGAGGGTAACCAGAGCAGGGAGGCAGAGAGGGACCAGGGCCGGGAGGCAGAGGGATACTTGGGTTGGGGGACAGGTGGACCAGGGCCGCAGATAGAGGGGAAGCAGGGTCGGGACGGAGAGAGACCCAAGTACCTGGAGGTAGAAGGAGACCAGAACCGGGAGGCACAGAGGGACCAGGACCGGGAGGCAGAGGAGGACCAGAGCAGAGCGGCAGAGGGGGACCAAGGCAAGGAGGCTGAATGGTCCCTGGGCCAGGAGACAAAGCGACCAGGGCATGGAGGTTGAGGGGAGCCACGGCCGGGGAGGAGAGAAACCCAAGGCCTGGAGATAGAAGACCAGGGTCTGGAGGCACAGAGCGTCCACGACCAAGAGGCAGAGGGGGACCAGGGCAGAGCAGCAGAGGGGTAGCAGGGCCAGGAGGCAATGCAGTACCTGGGCCATGACCCAGAGGGAACTGAACAGTGAGGCAGAGGGATACCTTGACCAGGAGAGGGGGGGACAAGGGCCGTGAGGGAGTGGGGGACCAGGGCTGAGAGGCCGGTTGGACTGGGGCATGGAGGCATAGGGGGACCAGGGCTGGGAGGTAGAGGGGACCCAGGGCCTGGACGGAGAGAGACCCAAGGGCCTGGAGTTAGAAGGAGGCCGGGGCAGGGAGGAACAGAGCTACCAGGGCCGGGTGGCCGAGGTGGACCAAGGCAATGCGGCAGAAGGTGACCATGGCCAGGAGGCAGAGGGGTACTTGGGCCGGGAGGTGGGGGATAAGGGCCGGGGGACAGTGGGGGACTAAGGCCTGGAGGCAGAAGGTGACCAGGGCCAGGAGGCAGAGAGATACCTGGGCCAGGAGACAGGTGGACCGGGGCAGGGAGGCAGAAGGGTACCGCGACCCGGAGACAGAGGAACCAGGGTCGGGAGGCAGAGGGGGACCTGGGCATGGGGGGCAGAGTGGTACCAGGGCCATAGCACAGAGGGACCAGAACAGGGAAGCGAAGGGGTTCCTTGGCCAGGAGACGGAGGACCAGGTCCTGGAAGGAATGGGAGACCAGAGCTTAGAGGCGGTGCAGACTGGGGCAGCGAGACATATGGGGACCAGGGCCGGGAGGTCCCTCCTCTCAAGTGCTACTCCGGCCACCTGTGCTTCTGACCCCATTCCCTCTTATCTCATGAAATCTCTCGCTTCGTCCCTTCTCCCCTCCTTAACTTCCATCTTCAACCACTCACTCTCCACTGGGTCCTTCCCCTCTGCCTTCAAACATGCCCATGTCTCTCCCATCCTAAAAAAAAACCCTCTCCTCACCCCACCGCACCTTCTAGTTATCGCCCCATCTCCCTCCTACCATTAAGAGTAATAATAATAATGGCATTTGTTAAGCGCTTACTATGTGCAAAGCACTGTTCTAAGTGCTGGGGGGATACAAGGTGATCAGGTTGTCCCACGTGGGGCTCACATTCTTAATCCCCGTTTTACAGATGAGGGAACTGAGGCTCAGAGAAGTGAAGTGACTTGCCAAAGGTCACACAGCAGACATGTGGTGGAGCCGGGATTCCAACCCATGTCCTCTGACTCCAAAGCCCGGGCTCTTTCCACTGAACCACGCTGCTTCTCTGTTCTTTCGAAACTCCTTGAACGAGTCGTCTACACGCGCTGCCTCGAATTCCTCAACACCAACTCTCTCCTCGGCCCCCTCCAGTCTGGCTTCCGTCCCCTACATTCCCCGGAAACTGCCCTCTCAAAGGTCGCCAATGACCTCCTGCTTGCCCAATCCAACGGCTCATACTCTATCCTAATCCTCCTCGACCTCTCAGCTGCCTTCGACACTGTGGACCACCCCCTTCTCCTTAACACGCTATCCAACCTAGGCTTCACTGACTCCGTCCTCTCCTTGTTCCCCCCTTATCTCTCCGGTTCTTCATTCTCAGTCTCTTTTGCAGGCTCCTCCTCCCCTTCCCATCCCCTTACTGTTTGGGTTCCTCAAGGTTCAGTTCTTGGTCCCCTTCTCTTCTCGATCTACACTCACTCCCTTGGTGATCTCATTCGCTCCCACGGCTTCAACTATCATCACTAAGCTGATGACACCCAAATCTACATCTCTGCCCCTGCTGTCTCCCCATCCCTCCAGGCTTGCATCTCCTCCTGCCTTCAGGACATCTCCATCTGGGTGTCTGCCCGCCACCTAAAACTCAACATGTCCAAGACTGAACTCCTTGTCTTCCCTCCCAAACCCTGACCTCTCCCTGACGTTCCCATCACTGTTGACGGCACTACCATCCTTCCCGTCTCACAGGCCCGCAACCTTGGTGTCACCCTCGCCTCCGCTCTCTCATTCACCCCTCCCATCCAAGCCGCCACCAAAACCTGCCGGTCTCAGATCCGCAACATTGCCAAGATCCGTCCGTTCCTCTCCATCCAAACCGCTTACCTGCTCGTTCAAGCTCTCATCCTATCCCGTCTGAACTACTGTATCAGCCTCCTCTCCGATTTCCCATCCTCTTGTCTCTCCCCACTTCAATCCATACTTCACGCCGCTGCTCGGATTGTCTTTGTCCAGAAACGCTCTGGGCATGTTACTCCCCTACTCAGAAATCTCCAGTGGCTACCAATCAACCTACACATCAGGCAGAAACTCCTCACCCTCGGCTTCAAAGCTCTCCATCACCTCGTCCCCCTCCTACCTCACCTCCCTTCTCTCCTTCTACAGCCCAGCCCGCACCCTCCGCTCCTCTGCCGCTAATCTCCTCACCGTGCCTCGTTCTCGCCTGTCCCGCCGTCGACCCCCAGCCCACGTCATCCCCCTGGCCTGGAATGCCCTCCATCCCCACATCCGCCAAGCTAGCTCTCTTCCTCCCTTCAAGGCCCTACTGAGAGCTCACCTCCTCCAGGAAGGCTTTTCGGACTAAGCCACCTCCTTCCTCTCCCCCCCCCATCCCCCATGCCTTACCTCCTTCCCTTCCCTACAGCACCTGTATATATGTATATATGTTTGTACGTATTTAGTACTCTATTTATTTATTTATTTTATTGTACATATCTATTCGATTTATTTTATTTTGTTAATGGGTTTGGTTTCTTCTCTGTCTCCCCCTTCTAGACTGTGAGCCCACTGTTGGGAAGGGACCGTCTCTATGTGTTGCCAACTTGTAATTCCCAAGCGTTTAGTACAGTGCTCTGCACACCGTAAGTGCTCAATCAATAGGATTGATTGATTGATTGGAGGCAGAAGGAGACCAAGGCCGGTAGGCAGAGGGTTACCTGGGCCAGGAGACAGGGGGACCAGGGCAGGGAGGCAGAGGGATATCTGGGCCTGGTGACAGAGTGACCAGGGCCGTTAGGCAGAGGAGGACCACGGCCGAGAGGCAGAGGGATGCCGGGGCTGTGACGCAGAGGGGACCAGGGCCGGGAGGCAGAGGGGCACCTTGGCTGGGAGGCAGAGGGGGACTAGGGCTGAGAGGCGGGATGTACCAGGGCAGGGAGGCACAGGGGGACCTGGTTTGGGAGATGGAGGGGATCCACGGCCGGGAAGCAGAGGGGTACCTGAACCGGGAAACAAAAGGACCAGGGCTGGGAGGTAGTGGGGTACCTCTGGACCGGAAGTCCTGGGGACCAGGGCTGGTTGGTAGAGGGGACCCAGGGCTGGGAAGGAGAGAGGGCCCAGGGCCTGAAAGTAGAGGGAAACCAGGGCTGGGAGGCACAGAGGGACAAGAGCCGGGAGGCAGAGGGGGACCAGGACGGGGAGGCAGAGGGAGACCAGGGCCGGGCAGCAGAGGGAAACCAGGGCCAGGAGGCAGTGGGGTACCTTGTCCAGGAGACGGGGGACCAGGGCCGGGATGTAGAGGGGTTACCTGGGCCAGGAGAACCCGGGACCAGGTCGGGAGGTTGAGAGGTACCTGGGCCGGGAGACAGGGGAACCCGGGCCGAGAGGCAGAGGGGTACTTGGGCCCATAGACAGAGGGACCCCGGACGAGAGACAGTGGGGGACCACAGCCGAGAGGCAGAGGGGTACCAGGGCCGAGACGCAGGGGGGAACCCGAGCCTGGAGGCAGAGGAGTACCTGGGCTGGGAGGCGGGGTTCAGGGCTGGGATGCAGAGGGGGACCAGAGCTGAGAGGCGGGAGGGACCAGGGCAGGGACGCAGTGGGGGACCAGGACTGGGAGGCAGAGGGGTCCGGGATCAGGAGACGGGGGCCCAGGGCCGGACTGTAGAGTGGTACCTGGGCCGGGATGTTGAGTGGACCCAGGGCCAGGACGGGTAGAGGAGAACCAAGGTAGTAGGAGACAAGGAGACTAGGGCTGGGAGGCGCAGAGGGTCCAGAGCCAGGAGGCAGAGGGGGACCAGGGCCAGGAGGCAGAGGGGAACCAGGGCCTGGAGGCAAAGGGGGACCAAGGCCGGGAGGCAGAGGGATACCTGGGCCAGGAGACAGAGGTGTACCTGGTCCGGGAGGCAGAAGGGAACCAGGGCCGAGAAGCGGTGGGCGACCAGGGCAAGGAGGCAATTGGGACCATGACCAGGAGGCAGAGGGGGACCAGAGCTCAGAGGCAGAGGGGTCCAGGGCCAGGATGCCCATTGGTACATGGCCCAAGAGACGGGGTCCAGGGCCGGGGGGCAGAGGGGGATCGGGGCCGATAGGCAGGGGGAACCAGGATATGCAGGCAGAGGCGAACTAGGGATGGGAGGCAGATGGGGACCAAGGCTGGGAGGCAGAGGGGGACCAGGGGCAGGAGGCAGAGAGGTGCCTGGGCCGGGAGACAGGGGGACCAAGGCTGGGAGGTAGAGGGGATCCCGGGCTAGGCTAGAGAGAGACCCAATTGCCTGAAGGATGAGGGAGACCAGGGCCAGGAGACACAGAGGGACCAGCGCCTGGAGGTAGAGTGGGATTAGGGCCTGGAGGAAGAGGAGGACCAGGGCCATGAGGCAGAAGGGTATCTGGGCTGGGAGCCAGGTGGACTAGGTCCGGAAGACAGAGAAGTATCCGGGCCGGGAGACAAGGGGACCAGGGCCAAGAGTCAGAGGGGGATCAGGGTTGAGAGGCAGGAGGGGACCAGGGCCGGGAGGTAGATGTGGACCATGGCGGAGAATCAGAGGTTAATCAAGGCTAAGAGGCAGAGGTGTACCTGGGTCCGGAGACAGGGGACCAGGGCTGGGAGGTAGAGGGGACCCAGGGCTGGGAGGTAGAAGTTGATGAGGGCTGGGAAGAATTGCGGCACCCTGCCGGTAGGCAGAGAGGGATCAGGTCTGGGTGGATGATAGAAACCAAGGCAGTGAGGTAGAGGGGACCAACGGCTGGAAGGAGAAGTTGACCGGGGCCGGAAGCTTGGCGGTGACCCGGGCCATAAAATAGAGTGGGACCAGGGCTGAAAGGCAGAAGAGGACTCGTGCTGGGAGGCGGCAGAGGGGTACTAGGGCCGGGGGAGAGGGGGCCAGGGCCAGGAGGTAGAGGGGACCTAGGGCCAGGAAGGAGAGAGCAACCAGGGCCTGGAGGTAGAGTGAGACCAGGGCCGAGAGGGAGGGGGGAACAGGCCTGGGAAGGCAGAGGGGGACCAGAGCCAGGAGTGAGAGTGTTACCTGCGTCCGGAGACATGGGTACCAAGGCCTGGAGGTAGAGTGGACCCAGGGCCAGGACAGAGAGAAGGACCAGGGCCAGGAGGTAGAGGGAGACTAGGGCTGGCAGGTACTGCGGGACCAGGGCCGGGAGGCAGTAATCAGGGTCTGGACGCAGAGGACCAGAGCCAGGAGGCAGAGGGGTACCTGGGCTGGGAGACAGGTGGACCAGGGCAGGGAGGCAGAGGGGTACCTGGGCCAGGGGAAAAGGTCACCAGGGCCAAGAGGCATAGGGCGACCAGGGCGGGGAGGCAGAGGGGGACCAGGGCAGGGCGGCAGAGGGGGACCAGAGCCAGGAGGCCTAGGGGTACCTGGGCCGGGAGACATGGGGACAAGGGCAGGGAGGGAATGGGGTACTTGGGCTGAGAGATGGACGACCAGGGCCTGGAGGGAGAGGGAGACCATGGCCGAGAGACAGGGAAGGACCAGGGCCGGGAGGCAGAGGGTGACAAGAGCATGGAGGCAGAGGGGGGCCAGGGCAAGGCAGCAGAGCGGGACCAGGGCCAGGAGGCAGAGCAGTACCTGGGTCCAGAGACAGGGGACCAGGGCCGGGAGGGAGAGAAGGGCCAGGGCCAGGAGGTAGAGGGAGACGAGGGCTGGCAGGCACAGGGGGAGCAGGGTGCAGAGGCAGAGGGGGGCCATGCCCGGAGGTACAAGGCGACAAGGGCTGGGAAGAACCACGGCACCATGCCAGTAAGGCAGAGAGGGACCAGGTCCGGGTGGAAGATGGGGACCAATGCAAAGAGGTAGAGGGGAAATAGGGCCAGAGGGAGAGGGGGCCCGGGGCCGGAAGGTCAGGGGCGACCAAGGCCAGAAAGTAAAGTGGGACCAGGGCTGAGAGGCAGAGGGGAAGTAGTTCCGGGAGGCAGAGGGGGACCAGGGCACGGAGACAGAGTTATACCTGCACCAGCACACAGGGGGATCTGGGCCGGGAGTTGGAGGGGTACCAGGGCTGGGAGACAGGGGGACCAGGGCCGGGAGGTAGAGGGGACCCAGAGCCGGGAAGAAGAGAATGACCAGGGCCTGGAGGTATAGTGAGACAGGGACAGAGAGGCAGGGGGTGACCAGGGCCGGGAGGCAGATGGGGACCATTGAGGGAAGGCAGAAGAGGCCCCTGAGCCAGGAGGTAGAGGGGTACCTGGGTCCGGAGAAGGGGGACTAGGGCCTGGAGGTAGAAGGGACTCAGGGCCGGCATAGAGAGAAGGGCCAGGGCCTGGAAGTAGAGGGTGATGAGGGCTGGAAGGCACAGGGGGACAAGGCCCGGGAGGCAGAGGGTTACCAGGGACCGGAGGTACAAGGCGACAAGGGCTGGGTAGAACCGGGGCACCATGCCGGTAGACAGAGAGGGACCAGATCCGGGCAGAAGATGTGGACCAAGGTAGGGAGGTAGAGGGGAACTAGGGTCGGAGGGAGAAGGGGACCAGGGCCGACAAGCCGGAGGGGTGGGCAGGGAAGAGAGGCTGAGGGGGGATCAGAACTGGGAGGTAGAGGGGGACCAGGGCCAGGATTCAGTGGGGTACATGGGCCGGAAGGCAGAGGAGGTGACCCAGGGCTGAGAGGTGGGAGGGACCAGGGCAGGGACGCAGAGGGGGACCAGGAATGGGAAGCAGAGGTGGACCTAGGTCAGGAGGCAGACGGTGACCACGGCCAGGAGGCAGAGGGGTACCTGGACCGGGAAACGAAGGCACCAGGGCCTGGAAGTAGTGGGGTACATGGGCCGGAGGTCAGGGGAACCAGAGCCAGTTGGTAGAGGGAAACCAAGGCAGTGAAGGAGAAGGACCGGGCGAAAGAGGTAGAGGGGCACCAGGGCTGGGAGGCAGAGAAGGACCAGGGCCAGGAGGCAGATGGGTACCTGGGCCCGCAGCCAGGTGGACGAGGGCTGAGTGGCAGAGGGAGACCATGAGCCGGTGGCAGAGGGGTACCTGGAACAGGAAACAAGGGGACTAGTGCCGGAAGTTAGAGGGGTACCTTGGGCCGGGAGGCAGGGAGACCAGAGCGGGCAGGTAGAGGGGACCCAGGGCGGCGACGGAGAGAAGGACCAGGGCTTGGAGGGAGAGGGAGAATAGTGCCGGGAAGCACAGAGGGATCAGGCCACGGAGGCAGAGGGGGACCACGGCACGGTGGCAGAAGGGGACCAGGGCCAGGAGGCCGAGGGGTATCTGGACTGGGAGGCAGAGGGGCACCTGGGCCAGGAGGCAAGGGGACCAGGGCCTGGAGGTAGAGGGCACCAAGGCCCGGGACGGAGAGAGACCCAAGGGCCTGGACGTAGAGGTAGATTCAGGCCGGGAGGCACAGAGCGACCAGGGCCGGGAGGCACAGAGGGACGTGGGCCGGGAGGCAGTGGGACTAGGCCCGAGAGGTGGGGGGAACCAGGATAGGGAGGCAGAAGGGGACTAGGATGGGGAGGCAGAGGGGGATCAGGGCCCAGAGGCAGAGGGTGTACCTGGGCTGGGAGACAGGGGGTCAGGGCCAGGATGCAGAGGGGGGAAAAGAACCACGTTGCAGCGGGGTACCTGGGCCGGGAGGCAGAGGGGGATCAGGTCCAGAAGCAGAGGGGAACCATGTCCGAGAGCCAGGGGAGGACCAGGGCAGGCAGAAGGGGACCAGGAATGGGAGGTAGAAGGGGACCAGGGTGGGGAGCTAGAAGGGGACCAGGGTGGGGAGGTAGAAGGGTATCAGGGTCAGGAGGTAGTGGGGTACCTGGGTTGGGAGACAGTTGGACAAGGGCCCTGAGCTAGTGCGAACCAAGGGCCGCGATGGAGAGAGACCCAAGGGCCTGGAGTTAGGAGACCAAGTCCGGGATGCAGAGGGACCGGGTCCGGGAGGCAGAAGAGTACCTGGGCCAGGAGACGGGGCCGGTGGCCAGGAGGCAGAGGCGTACTGGGCCAGGAGACGGGCAGCAGGGCTGGGATGTATATGGTTGGGATGGAGAGGGGGAGCCGGGCCTGGAGGCAGAGGAGGACCGGGGCCAGAAGGCAGAGGGATACCTGGGCCGGGAGATGAGGGCCCAGGGCCGGGAGGAAGAGGGTGACCTGGGCCAGAAGTCAGAGGAAGCAGGGTCGGGAGACACAGGGGGACCGGGGAGGAAAAGTCAGGGCGACAAGGGCAGGGAGGCAAAGGGGGACCAGAGCTGGGAGGCCGAGGGGGACCAGGGCCTGGAGGCCGGGGAAACAGGGAATAGGGCCTGGAGATCGAGGTGACCCAGGGCCGTGATGGAGAGAGGGACCAGGGCCTGGAGGTTGAGGGAGACCAGACCCGGGATGCAGACGGGGATCAGGGTGGAGAGGCAGATGGGGACCAGAGCCGGAGACAGAGGAGTACCTGGGCCGGGAGACAGGAGGACCATGACCGGGAGGCAGAGGTGTACCTGGGCCTGGAGAAAGGGGGACCATGGCTGAGAAACAGAGGGGAACCAGTGCTGAGAGGCGGGGGCGACCAGGTCAGAGAGGCAGAGGCCGACCAGGGCCGGGGGGCAGAGGGATACCTGGGCCGGGAGATAGGGGGACCAGGGCCGGGAGGCAGAGTGGTAACTGGGCCGAGAGCTGGGGGACCAGGACCAGGAGGTAGAGGTGTACCTGGGCCGGGAGGTAGAGCGGGACCATGGCCAAGAAGTAGGGGGGACCGGGATCATGAGGCATAGGGGGATCTGGGCCGGGAGACAGGGAGACCAGAGCCGAGAGGCAGAGGGGGACCAGGACAGGTTGGCAGAGGGGGACCAGGGCTAGTGGCGGTGGAGGCAGTGTAGAACCTGGGCCGGGAGACAGGGGGACCAGGGTCGGGAGGTAGAGGGGACCAGGGCCTGAATGGAGAGAGGGACCAGAGCCTGGAGGTCCAGGGAGAACAGGGCCGGGAGGCACAGAGGGACCAGGGCCGGGAGGCAGACGGGGACAGGTCGGGGAGGCCGAGGGGGACCAGGGCCAGGAGGCAGATGGGGACCGGGGCCAGGAGGCAGAGGGGTCCCTGGGACGGGAGACGGCTACCTGGGACGGGAGACGGCTACCTGGGACGGGAGATAGGGGGACCAGGGCCGTGAGGTAGAGGGAGACCAGGGACAGGAGGCAGAAGGATACGCGGGCTAGGGGGTAGAGAGTTACCTGGGTCTGGAGACAGGGGGCCAGGGCCTGAAGGTAGAGGGAACCCAGGGCCGAGATGGAGAGAAAAGCCAGGTCCAGGAGGGAGAGGGAGACGAGGGCTGGCAGGCACAGGGGGACCTGGGCCAGAAGGCAGAGAGGGACTGGTCCGGGCGAAATATGGGGACCAAGGCAGGGAGGTAGAGGGGAAGTAGGGCAGGAGGGAGAAGGGGACCAGGGCTGGAAGGTCGTCGGGGGGGGGGGCGGCGGGGGGGACCAGGGCCATAAAGTCAAGTGGGAACAGGGCTGAAAGGCAGAGGGGGACAAGGGCCGGGAGGCAGAGGGGGACCAGGGACGAGAATTGGGGCGGGACCAGGGCAGGGTGTCAGAGCGGGACCAGGACCAGGAGCCAGAGGGGTACTTGGGCTGGGAGATATTGGTAGCAGGACCGGGAATTAGAGGGGACCCAGGGCCGGGACGGAGAGAGACTCAAGGGCTTGGAGGTAGAGGGAGACCAGAGCTGGGAGGCACAGAGGGAACAGGGCTCAGAGGCAGAGAGGGACCATGGCAGGGCAGCTGAGGGGGACCAGGGCAGGGAGGCAAAAGGGTACCTGGACAGGCAGAAAGGGAGACCAGAGTGGGAAGGTCGAGGGAGACCAGGGCTGGCAGAACAGGGGGACCAGGGCCGGGAGGTAGAGGGGACCCATGGCCCGAACAGAGAAAGACCCAGTGGTCTGCAGGTAGAGGGAGGCCAGGGCCACGAGGCTCCAAGGGACCAGGGCCGCAAGACAGAGGGGCACTTGGGCCAGGTGGTAGTGGGGGACCAGGGCCGGGAGGCAGAGGGGCCCAGGGTCGGGAAACAGGGATTAGGACTGGCAGGCAGAGGGGTACCTCTGCCTCCCTGCCCTTGTCCCTCCTGCTTCTCGGAAGTAAAGGGGAGCTACGGACGAAAGTCAGAGGGGGACCAGGGACGAGAGGCACAGGGGGATCAAGGCAGGGAGGCAGAAGGGGACCAAGGCCGGGATGCAGAGGGGGACCAGTGCCAGGAGGCTGAGAGGTCCCTGGGCTGGAAGGCAAAGGGGGACCAGGGCCGAGAAGAGGGCGGACAAAGGAAGGGAGGCAGAGGGTGACCAGGGCCTGGGGACAGAAGGGGAACAGGGCCAGGAGGCAGAGTTGTACCTGTGCCAGGCGACGGGGGACCACGTTTGGCCGGCAGAGGGGGATCGGGCTGGGGAAACGGGGATCAGGGCCGGGAGGCAAAGGGGGACCAGGGCCAAGAAGCATGGGGGACAAGGTCATGGATGTAGAGAGGGACCGGGGTCAGGAGGTAGAGAGGGACCAGGGCCGGTAGAAAGGGGGACTGGGGCTGGGAGGCAGAGGTTTTCCTGGGCCAGGAGACGGGGCCCATGGCTGGATAGAGGGAAACCAGGGCTGAGAGGTGGGGGGCGACCAGGTTACAGAGAGGCAGAGGCCGTCCAGGGCTGGGACGCAGAAGGGGACTGGGGCAAGGAGGCAGAGGGGGACCAGGGCTTGGAGGCAGAGAGGGACCAAGGCCGGGAGCAAGGGGACCGGGGCCAGGAGGCAGGAGGGTCCCTGGCCGGGAAACAGGGGGACCAGGACCATGAGGCAGAAGGGTCCCTGGCCGTGAGACAGGATGACCAGGGCTGGGAATCAGAGGGGAACCTTTGCCGGGAGATGGGGAATATGGCTGAGAAGCAGAGGGGAACCAGGGCCGAGAGGCCGGGTGCGACCAGGTTAGAGAGGCAGAGGCTGATCAGCGTCGGTAAGCAGAGTGGGACCAGGGCGGGAAGGCAGAGGAGGACGAGGGCTGGGAAAGCCGAGAGGAACCAGGGCCGAGAGGGAGAGGGTGACCAGGGCCGGGAAATGGGGATCAAGCAGACAGGCAGAGTGGTACCACTGTCTCCCTGCCCTTGTATCCCCCGCTTCTTAGAAGTAAAGGGGAAGTAGGGCCGAAAGTCAGAGCGGGATCAGGGGCGTAAGTCAGGGGACGACCAAGGCAGGGAGGCAGAGGGGGACTAGGACCAGTACGCAGAGGGACCATGGCCGGAGGTTTGAGGGGACCCAAGGCCGGAAGGCGGAGGGGGACCAGGGCCGGGAGGCAGTGGGGGACAAGGGCCAAGAGACAATGGGGGACCAGAGCCAGGAGGCAGCGGGGTACCTGGGCCGGGAAATGGCGGATCAGGGCTGGGAGGATGAGGGGGGACCAGGGCCAGGAGGCAGAGGGGAACCTGGGCCGTACGGGAAATGGGGACCAGGGTCGAGAAGCGGTGGGGGACAAGGGCAGTGAGCCAGATGGTGACCAGGTCCTGGAAGCAGATGGGGACCAGGACCAGGAGGCAGAGGGGTACTTGGGCCGTGAGACGGGGGACCTGGTTCGGAAGGCAGAGGGGGACCAGGGCTGGGAAACGGGGACCAGCTACTGCGGGCTGATTGGTTCCTCGGCCTCCCTGCCCTTGTCCCTCCGCTTCTTGGAACTAAAGGGGAACTAGGGCTGTGAGGCACAGGGGAACCAGTCCAGGGAGGCAGAGGGGGACCAGGATAGGAAGGCTGGGGGTGACCTGGGCAGGGAGGCAGAGGAGTACCCGGGCTGGTAGACGATGGACCTGGGCCGCAAGGCAGAGGAGAACTAGAGCCAGGAGGCAGAGGGGTACCTGGGCCGGGACGCCAAGTGGGACCAGGGCCGAGAAGCATGGGGGACAAGGTCAGGGCGGCAGAAGGGGATCAGGTCCGTTAGACAGGGGACCAGACACGGGAGGCAGAAATGTACCTGGGCCAGGAGACGGGGGGCGGGGGGCAGGGCTGGGATGCTCAAAGTAACCAGTGTTGGAAGGGAGGTGGGGACCAGGGCCTGGGGGTAGAGGGGAACCAGGGCCAGGAGTCCGAATTCCCTGCCCTGGTCCCTCTGCCTCCCGGCCCAGGTACCTCTCTACCTCCTGGCCCTGGTCGCCCTCTGTCTCCCGGCCCTGGTCCCCCGTCTCCCGGCCCAGGTACACCTCTGCCTCTTGGACCTGGTACCCTTCTGCCTACCTGCCCTGGTCCCCCTCTGCCTCCCGGCCCTGGTCTTCCTCGGCCTCCTGGCCCTGGTCTCCCTCTGCGTCCCTGCCATTTTCCCCCCCCGCTTCTCGACCCTGATCCCCCTCTGCCTTCAGGGCCTGGTTCCATTCGGCCTCCCAGCCCTGCTCCCGCTCTGCCTCCCGACCCAGGTAACCTTCTGCTTCTTGGCCCTGGTCCCTCTGTGCTTCCCGGCCCTGGTCCCCCATGGCCTCCTAGCCTTGGTTTCCTGCAACCTACAGGCCCTTGGGTGAGTCTGTGTCCTGAACCTCTGTACCCTCTACCTCCTGGACATGGTCCCCCTCTCTCCCGGCCTAGGTACCCCTCTGCCTCCTGGCCCTGGTCCCCCTCTGCCTATCCGCCCAGGTCCCCATCTGCCTCCCGGTCCTGGTCGCCCTCTGCTTCTCGGCCCTGTTCCCCCTCTCTCCCGGCCCTGATCCCCCTCGGACTCTCGGCCCTGGTTCCCCTGTCTTCCGGCCCAGGTTCCCCTCTACCTCCTGACCCTGGTCACCTACTGCCTCCCCACCCAGGACCGCTTCTACCTCCCGGCCCTGCTCCCCCTGTCTTCTAGGCTAGGTACCCCTCTGCCTCCTAGCACTGGACCCCTCTGCCTACCCGCCCTGGTCCCCCTGTCTCCCGGCCTAGGTACCCCTCTGCCTCCAAGCCTTGGTCCCTCTCTGCCTTCAGGCACGAATTCCCTTCGGCCTCCCAGCCCTGGTCCCCCTCTGCCTCCCGGCCCTGGCCCCCCTCTGCCTCCCTGCCCTTGTCGGCCCCCACATCTCCGTCCTAGTCCCCCTTTGCCTCCCAGCCCACGTACCCCTCTGCCTCCCGGACCAGGTCAGCCTCTGCATCTCTGACATGGTTACCCCTGCCTCTCGGCCATGGTCCCCCTCTGCTTCTCAGCCCTGGTACTCCTGTCTCCTGGTCCAGGTCCCCCTCTAGTTACGGGCCCTGGTCCCCCAACTTCTCTGCCCTGGTCCCACTCTACCTCCCGGCCTAGGTACGCTTCTGGTTCCTGGCCCTGGTTACCCTCTGCCTCCCGGCCCTGGTCCCCCAACTCTCTGATCAGTTAGTCCTCCACATCCCAGCACTGATCCCCCTGTCCCCCAGCCCAGTTACCACTCTGCCTCCCGGCCCTGAAACCCCTGTGCCTCCGGACCCTGGTCCCATTCTACCTCCCGACCCTGGTCCCTCTCTGACTCCTGGCCCAGGTCCCCCTGTCTCCCGGCCCAGGTACCCCTTTACCTCCCGGCCCTGGTCCCCCTGTTCTGCCAGCCATGGTATCCCTCTATCTCCAGGCCCTGGCCCCTGTCTCCGTCCTGGCCCTGTGTCCACTCTACCTCCCGGCCTAGGTTCCCCCATTTCCCGGGACAGGTACCACTCTGCCTCCTGGCCCTCGTCGCCCCCTGCCTCCAGGCCCTGGTCACCCTCTGCCTCCAGGCCCTGGTCACCCTCTGCCTCCCGGCCCTGCTCCCTTTAAACCTCCCGACCCTGGTCCCCCTGTCTCATGGCCCAGGTACCCCTCTACTTCCCGGGCCTGGTACCACTGCCCCTCCGGCCCAGGTACCCTTCTGCCTCTCTGCCCTGGTCCCTCCCGCTTCTCGGCCCCGGTCCCCCTCTGTCTCCCGATCCTGGTACCCCTCTACCGCCTGGCCCTGGTCCTGCTCTGACACCTTGCCTGCTCCCCCAAACCGCTTCTTGGCCCTGGTCCCCCTCTACCCCCTGGCCCTTGTCCATGTCTGCCTTGCAGCCCTGGTCCCATTTTACTCTCTGTCTCTCGTCCCCCCCAACCTTCCGGCCCTGGTCCCCTTCTCCCTCTGGGCCACGTTTACCGCTACTTTCCTGCCTCGGTCCAAATCTCCCGCCCGGACCTGGTCCCTCTCTGCCTACCGGTATGGTGCCCCGGTGCTTCCCAGCCCTGGTTGCCTTGTACCTCTGGGCCCTGGTCACCCTCTGCCTCCGGGTCCTGGTCCCCCAGTCCCTTCCAGCCCTCGTCACCTTCTACCTCCTGGCCCTGACCCTTCTCTCCATCCCAGCCCTGGGTCCCCTATACATCCAGGCCCTGGCCCCCCTGTCTCCGGATTCAGGAACCCCTCTTCATCTTGGCGCTGGTCCACTTCTGCCTCCCCGCACTGGTCCCCCTCTACCTCCCGGCCCTGGTTGACCCTTGGCTCTCGGCCCTGTTCTCCCTCTACCTCCAGGCCCTGGTCACTCGTTCGTTCCCGGCCCTGGATCCCCTCTACCGCCCGGCCCTGGATCCCCTCTACCGCCCGGCCCTGGTCCCCCTGCCTCGCGGCCCTGATACCTCTCTAGCTCCCGGCCCTGATACCCCTCTAACTCCCGGCCCCGGTTCCCCTCTGCCTCCCTGCCCCGGTCCCCCTCTGCCTCCCTGCCCCGGTCCCCCTCTGCTTCCCGGCCCTGGCCGGCCACTGCCTCTCTGACCTGGTTGCCTTCGGACCTTAGGCCCAGGTACCACTCTGCCACCAGGGCCTGGTCCCCCTATGCCTCCTGGCCATGTACCCCTCTGCCTCCTGGCCCTGGTCCCCATCTTCCTCTGGGCCCTTTTCCCCGTTACCCGACCCAGGTAATCCTCTACCTCCCGGCCATTGTACCCCTCTGCCTCCTGGCCCTGGTAACCCTCTGCCTCCTGGCCATGGTCCCCCTCTGCCTTCTGGCTATGGTCCCCTTCAGCCTCCCAGCACTTGTCCCCCTCTGCCTCCCAGTCCAGGTCCCCCTCTTCATCCCTGCCTTGGTCTCCCTCGCCTCTCGGCCCTGGTCCCCTTTACCTCCCGGCCAATTTACCCAGCCGGCTCCTGACCCTTTTCCCCCTCTGTCTTCGAGCCCTGGTCCCCCGTCTCCCGGCCCAGGTACCACTCTGCCTCCCAGCCATGGTCTGCCACTGCCTCCTGGCCCTATTCCCCCCTCTGCCGCCCTGTCATGGTCCTCCTCTGCCTCCAGGCTCTGGTCCCTCTGTGCCTCCTCTCCCTGGTCTCCTTCTGTATCCAGGCCCTTGGGTCTCTCTCCATCCTGGCCATGGGTTACCTCTACCTCCCGGCCATTGTCCCCCTGTCGCCCGACCCAGGTACCCCTAGGCCTCCTGGCCCTGGTCACCCTCTGCCTCTCGGCCCTGCTCCCCTTCTGCCACCCGGTCCTAGTCTCCCTCTACCCTCAGGCCCTGGGGTCTCTCTCTCTTCTAGTCCTGTGTCCCCTCTACCTCACCAACCTGGTCTCCCCACCTCACGGCTCAGGTACCTCTCTACTTCCCCGCCCTGGTAGTAATGTCTCCCAGACCAGGTACTCCTCTGCCTTCCGGCCCAG
>NW_024044906.1:164153-200082 GCF_015852505.1 Tachyglossus aculeatus
GACCAGAGCAGGGACGCAGAGGGGGACCAGGAATGGGAAGCAGAGGTGGACCTAGGTCAGGAGGCAGACGGTGACCACGGCCAGGAGGCAGAGGGGTACCTGGACCGGGAAACGAAGGCACCAGGGCCTGGAAGTAGTGGGGTACATGGGCCGGAGGTCAGGGGAACCAGAGCCAGTTGGTAGATTGAAATCAAGGCAGTGAAGGAGAAGTCCGGGCGAAAGAGGGAGAGGGGCACCAGGGCTGGGGGGCAGAAAAGGACCAGGGCCAGGAAGCAGATGGGTACCTGGGCCAGCAGCCAGGTGGACGAGGGCTGAGTGGCAGAGGGAGACCATGAGCCGGTGGCAGAGGGGTACCTGGAACAGGAAATAAGGGGACTAGTGCCGGAAGTTAGAGGTGTACCTTGGGCCGGGAGGCAGGGAGACCAGAGCGGGCAGGTAGAGGGGACCCAGGGCCGCGACGGAGAGAAGGACCAGGGCTTGGAGGGAGAGGGAGAATAGTGCCGGGAAGCACAGAGGGATCAGGCCACGGAGGCAGAGTGGGACCATGGCACGGTGGCAGAAGGGGACCAGGGCCAGGAGGCCGAGGGGTATCTGGACTGGGAGGCAGAGGGGCACCTGGGCCAGGAGGCAAGGGGACCAGGGCCTGGAGGTAGAGGGCACCAAGGCCCGGGACGGAGAGAGACCCAAGGGCCTGGACGTAGAGGTAGATTCAGGCCGGGAGGCACAGAGGGACGTGGGCCGGGAGGCAGTGGGACTAGGCCCGAGAGGTGGGGGGAACCAGGATAGGGAGACAGAAGGGGACTAGGCAGAGGGGGATCAGGGCCCAGAGGCAGAGGGTGTACCTGGGCTGGGAGACAGGGGGTCAGGGCCAGGATGCAGAGGGGGGAAAAGAACCACGTTGCAGCGGGGTACCTGGGCCGGGAGGCAGAGGGGGATCAGGTCCAGAAGCAGAGGGGAACCATGTCCGAGAGCCAGGGGAGGACCTGGGCAGGCAGAAGGGGACCAGGAATGGGAGGTAGAAGGGGAGCAGGGTGGGGAGCTAGAAGGGGACCAGGGTGGGGAGGTAGAAGGGTATCAGGGTCAGGAGGTAGTGGGGTACCTGGGTTGGGAGACAGTTGGACAAGGGCCCTGAGCTAGTGCGAACCAAGGGCCGCGATGGAGAGAGACCCAAGGGCCTGAAGTTAGGAGACCAAGTCCGGGATGCAGAGGGACCGGGTCCGGGAGGCAGAAGAGTACCTGGGCCAGGAGACGGGGCCGGTGGCCAGGAGGCAGAGGCGTACTGGGCCAGGAGACGGGCAGCAGGACTGGGATGTATATGGTTGGGATGGAGAGGGGGAGCCGGGCCTGGAGGCAGAGGAGGACCGGGGCCAGAAGGCAGAGGGTTACCTGGGCCGGGAGATGAGGGCCCAGGGCCGGGAGGAAGAGGGTGACCTGGGCCAGAAGTCAGAGGAAGCAGGGTCGGGAGACACAGGGGGACCGGGGAGGAAAAGTCAGGGCGACAAGGGCAGGGAGGCAAAGGGGGACCAGAGCTGGGAGGCCGAGGGGGACCAGGGCCTGGAGGCCGGGGAAACAGGGAATAGGGCCTGGAGATCGAGGTGACCCAGGGCCGTGATGGAGAGAGGGACCAGGGCCTGGAGGTTGAGGGAGACCAGACCCGGGATGCAGACGGGGATCAGGGTGGAGAGGCAGATGGGGACCAGAGCCGGAGACAGAGGAGTACCTGGGCCGGGAGACAGGAGGACCATGACCGGGAGGCAGAGGTGTACCTGGGCCTGGAGAAAGGGGGACCATGGCTGAGAAACAGAGGGGAACCAGTGCTGAGAGGCGGGGGCGACCAGGTCAGAGAGGCAGAGGCCGACCAGGGCCGGGGGGCAGAGGGATACCTGGGCCGGGAGATAGGGGGACCAAGGCCGGGAGGCAGAGTGGTAACTGGGCCGAGAGCTGGGGGACCAGGACCAGGAGGTAGAGGTGTACCTGGGCCGGGAGGTAGAGCGGGACCATGGCCAAGAAGTAGGGGGGACAGGGATCATGAGGCATAGGGGGATCTGGGCCGGGAGACAGGGAGACCAGAGCCGAGAGGCAGAGGGGGACCAGGACAGGTTGGCAGAGGGGGACCAGGGCTAGTGGCTGTGGAGTCAGAGGGGGACCAGGACAGGTTGGCAGAGGGGGACCAGGGCTAGTGGCTGTGGAGGCAGTGTAGAACCTGGGCCGGGAGACAGGGGGACCAGGGTCGTGAGGTAGAGGGGACCAGGGCCTGAATGGAGAGAGGGACCAGAGCCTGGAGCTAGCTCTCTTCCTCCCTTCAAGGCCCTGCTGAGAGCTCACCTCCTCCAGGAGGCCTTCCCAGACTGAGCCCCTTCTTTCCTCTCCCCCTCGTCCCCCTCTCCATCCCCCCGTCTTACCTCTTTCCCTTCCCCACAGCACCTGTATATATGTATATATGGTTGTACATATTTATTACTCTATTTATTTATTTATTTATTTGTTTTACTTGTACATTTCTATCCTACTTATTTTATTTTGTTGGTATGTTTGGTTCTGTTCTCTGTCTCCCCCTTTTAGACTGTGAGCCCACTGTTGGGTAGGGACTGTCTCTATGTGATGCCAATTTGTACTTCCCAAGCGCTTAGTACAGTGCTCTGCACATAGTAAGCGCTCAATAAATACGATTGATTGATTGATTGATTGATTGGAGGTCCAGGGAGAACAGGGCCGGGAGGCACAGAGGGACCAGGGCCGGGAGGCAGACGGGGACAGGTCGGGGAGGCCGAGAGGGACCAGTGCCAGGAGGCAGATGGGGACCGGGGCCAGGAGGCAGAGGGGTCCCTGGGACGGGAGACGGCTACCTGGGACGGGAGACGGCTACCTGGGACGGGAGATAGGTGGACCAGGGCCGTGAGGTAGAGGGAGACCAGGGACAGGAGGCAGAAGGATACGCGGGCTAGGGGGTAGAGAGTTACCTGGGTCTGGAGACAGGGGGCCAGGGCCTGAAGGTAGAGGGAACCCAGGGCCGAGATGGAGAGAAAAGCCAGGTCCAGGAGGGAGAGGGAGACGAGGGCTGGCAGGCACAGGGGGACCTGGGCCAGAAGGCAGAGAGGGACTGGTCCGGGCGAAATATGGGGACCAAGGCAGGGAGGTAAAGGGGAACTAGGGCAGGAGGGAGAAGGGGACCAGGGCTGGAAGGTCGTCGGTGGGGGGAGGGGGCGGCGGGGGGGACCAGGGCCATAAAGTCAAGTGGGAACAGGGCTGAAAGGCAGAGGGGGACAAGGGCCGGGAGGCAGAGGCGGACCAGGGACGAGAATTGGGGCGGGACCAGGGCAGGGTGTCAGAGCGGGACCAGGACCAGGAGCCAGAGGGGTACTTGGGCTGGGAGATATTGGTAGCAGGACCGGGAATTAGAGGGGACCCAGGGCCGGGATGGAGAGAGACTCAAGGGCTTGGAGGTAGAGGGAGACCAGAGCTGGGAGGCACAAAGGGAACAGGGCTCAGAGGCGGAGTGGGACCATGGCAGGGCAGCTGAGGGGGACCAGGGCAGGGAGGCAAAAGAGTACCTGGACAGGCAGAAAGGGAGACCAGAGTGGGAAGGTCGAGGGAGACCAGGGCTGGCAGAACAGGGGGACCAGGGCCTGGAGGTAGAGGGGACCCATGGCCCGAACAGAGAAAGACCCAGTGGTCTGCAGGTAGAGGGAGGCCAGGGCCACGAGGCTCAAAGGGACCAGGGCCTCAAGACAGAGGGGCACTTGGGCCAGGTGGTAGTGGGGGACCAGGGCCGGGAGGCAGAGGGGCCCAGTGTCGGGAAAAAGGGATTAGGACTGGCAGGCAGAGGGATACCTCTGCCTCCCTGCCCTTGTCCCTCCTGCTTCTCGGAAGTAAAGGGGAGCTACGGACGAAAGTCAGAGGGGGACCAGGGAAGAGAGGCACAGGGGGATCAAGGCAGGGAGGCAGAAGGGGACCAAGGCCGGGATGCAGAGGGGGACCAGTGCCAGGAGGCTGAGAGGTCCCTGGGCTGCAAGGGAAAGGAGGACCAGGGCCGAGAAGAGGGCGGACAAAGGAAGGGAGGCAGAGGGTGACCAGGGCCTGGGGACAGAAGGGGAACAGGGCCAGGAGGCAGAGGTGTACCTGTGCCAGGCGACGGGGGACCAGGTTTGGCCGGCAGAGGGGGATCGGGCTGGGGAAACGGGGACCAGGGCCGGGAGGCAAAGGAGGACCAGGGCCAAGAAGCATGGGGGACAAGGTCATGGATGTAGAGAGGGACCGGGGTCAGGAGGTAGAGAGGGACCAGGGCCGGTAGAAAGGGGGACTGGGGCTGGGAGGCAGAGGTTTTCCTGGGCCAGGAGACGGGGCCCATGACTGGGCAGAGGGAAACCAGGGCTGAGAGGTGGGGGGCGACCCGGTTACAGAGAGGCAGAGGCCGTCCAGGGCTGGGACGCAGAAGGGGACTGGGGCAAGGAGGCAGAGGGGGACCAGGCCTTGGAGGCAGAGAGGGACCAAGGCCGGGAGCAAGGGGACCGGGGCCAGGAGGCAGGAGGGTCCCTGGCCGGAAAACAGGGGGAACAGGACCATGAGGCAGAAGGGTCCCTGGCCGTGAGACAGGGTGACCAGGGCTGGGAATCAGAGGGGAACCTTTGCCGGGAGATGGGGAATATGGCTGAGAAGCAGAGGGGAACCAGGGCCGAGAGGCCGGGTGCGACCAGGTTAGAGAGGCAGAGGCTGATCAGCGTCGGTAAGCAGAGTGGGACCAGGGCGGGAAGGCAGAGGAGGACGAGGGCTGGGAAAGCCGAGAGGAACCAGGGCCTTGAGGGAGAGGGTGACCAGGGCCGGGAAATGGGGATCAAGCAGACAGGCAGAGTGGTACCACTGTCTCCCTGCCCTTGTATCCCCCGCTTCTTAGAAGTAAAGGGGAAGTAGGGCCGAAAGTCAGAGCGGGATCACGGGCGTAAGTCAGGGGACGACCAAGGCAGGGAGGCAGAGGGGGACTAGGACCAGTACGCAGAGGGACCATGGCCGGAGGTTTGAGGGGACCCAAGACCGGAAGGCGGAGGGGGACCAGGGCCGGGAGGCAGTGGGGGACAAGGGCCAAGAGACAATGGGGGACCAGAGCCAGGAGGCAGCGGGGTACCTGGGCCGGGAAATGGCGGATCAGGGCTGGGAGGATGAGGGGGACCAGGGCCAGGAGGCAGAGGGGAACCTGGGCCGTACGGGAAATGGGGACCAGGGTCGAGAAGCGGTGGGGGACAAGGGCAGTGAGCCAGATGGTGACCAGGTCCTGGAAGCAGATGGGGACCAGGACCAGGAGGCAGAGGGGTACTTGGGCCGCGAGACGGGGGACCTGGTTCGGAAGGCAGAGGGGGACCAGGGCTGGGAAACGGGGACCAGCTACTGCGGGCTGATTGGTTCCTCGGCCTCCCTGCCCTTGTCCCCCCGCTTCTTGGAACTAAAGGGGAACTAGGGCTGTGAGGCACAGGGGAACCAGTCCAGGGAGGCAGAGGGGGAGCAGGATAGGAAGGCTGGGGGTGACCTGGGCAGGGAGGCAGAGGAGTACCCGGGCTGGTAGACGATGGACCTGGGCCGCAAGGCAGAGGAGAACTAGAGCCAGGAGGCAGAGGGGTACCTGGGCCGGGACGCCAAGTGGGACCAGGGCCGAGAAGCATGGGGGACAAGGTCAGGGCGGCAGAAGGGGATCAGGTCCGTTAGACAGGGGACCAGACACGGGAGGCAGAAATGTACCTGGGCCAGGAGAAGGGGGGCGGGGGGCAGGGCTGGGATGCTCAAAGTAACCAGTGTTGGAAGGGAGGTGGGGACCAGGGCCTGGGGGTAGAGGGGAACCAGGGCCAGGAGTCCGAATTCCCTGCCCTGGTCCCTCTGCCTCCCGGCCCAGGTACCTCTCTACCTCCTGGCCCTGGTCGCCCTCTGTCTCCCGGCCCTGGTCCCCCGTCTCCCGGCCCAGGTACACCTCTGCCTCTTGGACCTGGTACCCTTCTGCCTACCTGCCCTGGTCCCCTTCTGCCTTCCGGCCCTGGTCTTCCTCGGCCGCCTGGCCCTGGTCTCCCTCTGCGCCCCTGCCATTTTCCCCCCCGCTTCTCGACCCTGATCCCCCTCTGCCTTCAGGGCCTGGTTCCATTCGGCCTCCCAGCCCTGCTCCCGCTCTGCCTCCCGACCCAGGTAACCTTCTGCTTCTTGGCCCTGGTCCCTCTGTGCTTCCCGGCCCTGGTCCCCCATGGCCTCCTAGCCTTGGTTTCCTGCAACCTACAGGCCCTTGGGTGAGTCTGTGTCCTGAACCTCTGTACCCTCTACCTCCTGGACATGGTCCCCCTCTCTCCCGGCCTAGGTACCCCTCTGCCTCCTGGCTCTGGTCCCCCTCTGCCTATCCGCCCAGGTCCCCATCTGCCTCCCGGTCCTGGTCGCCCTCTGCTTCTCGGCCCTGTTCCCCCTCTCTCCCGGCCCTGATCCCCCTCGGACTCTCTGATCCCCCTCGGACTCTCGGTTCCCCTGTCTTCCGGCCCAGGTTCCCCTCTACCTCCTGACCCTGGTCACCTACTGCCTCCCCACCCAGGACCGCTTCTACCTCCCGGCCCTGCTCCCCCTGTCTTCTAGGCTAGGTACCCCTCTGCCTCCTAGCACTGGACCCCTCTGCCTACCCGCCCTGGTCCCCCTGTCTCCCGGCCTAGGTACCCCTCTGCCTCCAAGCCTTGGTCCCTCTCTGCCTTCAGGCACGAGTTCCCTTCGGCCTCCCAGCCCTGGTCCCCCTCTGCCTCCCGGCCCTGGCCCCCCTCTGCCTCCCTGCCCTTGTCGGCCCCCACATCTCCGTCCTAGTCCCCCTTTGCCTCCCAGCCCACGTACCTCTCTGCCTCCCGGACCAGGTCAGCCTCTGCTTCTATGACATGGTTACCCCTGCCTCTCGGCCATGGTCCCCCTCTGCTTCTCAGCCCTGTTACTCCAGTCTCCTGGTCCAGGTCCCCCTCTAGTTACGGGCCCTGGTCCCCCAACTTCTCTGCCCTGGTCCCACTCTACCTCCCGGCCTATGTACGCTTCTGGTTCCTGGCCCTGGTTACCCTCTGCCTCCCGGCCCTGGTCCCCCAACTCTCTGATCAGTTAGTCCTCCACATCCCAGCACTGATCCCCCGGTCCCCCAGCCCAGTTACCACTCTGCCTCCCGGCCCTGAAACCCCTGTGCCTCCGGACCCTGGTCCCATTCTACCTCCCGACCCTGGTCCCTCTCTGACTCCTGGCCCAGGTCCCCCTGTCTCCCGGCCCAGGTACCCTTTTACCTCCCGGCCCTGGTTCCCCTGTTCTGCCAGCCATGGTATCCCTCTATCTCCAGGCCCTGGCCCCTGTCTCCGTCCTGGCCCTGTGTCCACTCTACCTCCCGGCCTAGGTTCCCCCATTTCCCGGGACAGGTACCACTCTGCCTCCTGGCCCTCGTCGCCGCCTGCCTCCAGGCCCAGGTCACCCTCTCCCTCCAGGCCCTGGTCACCCTCTGCCTCCCGGCCCTGCTCCCTTTAAACCTCCCGACCCTGGTCCCCCTGTCTCATGGCCCAGGTACCCCTCTACTTCCCGGGCCTGGTACCACTGCCCCTCCGGCCCAGGTACCCTTCTGCCTCTCTGCCCTGGTCCCTCCCGCTTCTCGGCCCCGGTCCCCCTCTGTCTCCCGATCCTGGTACCCCTCTACTGCCTGGCCCTGGTCCTGCTCTGACACCTTGCCTGCTCCCCCAAACCGGTTCTTGGCCCTGGTCCCCCTCTACCCCCTGGCCCTTGTCCATGTCTGCCTTTCAGCCCTGGTCCCATTTTACTCTCTGTCTCTTGTCCCCCCCAACCTTCCGGCCCTGGTCCCCTTCTCCCTCTGGGCCACGTTTACCACTACTTTCCTGCCTCGGTCCGAATCTCCCGCCTGGACCTGGTCCCTCTCTGCCTACCGGTATGGTGCCCCGGTGCTTCCCAGCCCTTGTTGCCTTGTACCTCTGGGCCCTGGTCACCCTCTGCCTCCGGGTCCTGGTCCCCCAGTCCCTTCCAGCCCTCGTCACCTTCTACCTCCTGGCCCTGACCCTTCTCTCCATCCCAGCCCTGGGTCCCCTATACATCCAGGCCCTGGCCCCCCTGTCTCCGGATTCAGGAACCCCTCTTCATCTTGGCGCTGGTCCACTTCTGCCTCCCCGCACTGGTCCCCCTCTACCTCCCGGCCCTGGTTGACCCTTGGCTCTCGGCCCTGTTCTCCCTCTACCTCCAGGCCCGGGTCACTCGTTCGTTCCCCGCCCTGGATCCCCTCTACCGCCCGGCCCTGGATCCCCTCTACCGCCCGGCCCTGGTCCCCCTGCCTCGCGGCCCTGATACCTCTCTAGCTCCCGGCCCTGATACCCCTCTAACTCCCGGCTCCGGTTCCCCTCTGCCTCCCTGCCCCGGTCCCCCTCTCCCTCCCTGCCCCGGTCCCCCTCTGCTTCCCGGCCCTGGCCGGCAACTGCAACTCTGACCTGGTTGCCTTCGGACCTGAGGCCCAGGTACCACTCTGCCACCAGGGCCTGGTCCCCCTATGCCTCCTGGCCATGTACCCCTCTGCCTCCTGGCCCTGGTCACCATCTTCCTCTGGGCCCTTTTCCCCGTTACCCGACCCGGGTAATCCTCTACCTCCCGGCCATTGTACCCCTCTGCCTCCTGGCCCTGTTAACCCTCTGCCTCCTGGCCATGGTCCCCCTCTGCCTTCTGGCTATGGTCCCCTTCAGCCTCCCAGCACTTGTCCCCCTCTGCCTCCCAGTCCAGGTCCCCCTCTTCATCCCTGCCTTGGTCTCCCTCGCCTCTCGGCCCTGGTCCCCTTTACCTCCCGGCCAATTTACCCAGCCAGCTCCTGACCCTTTTCCCCCTCTGCCTTCGAGCCCTGGTCCCCCGTCTCCCGCCCCAGGTACCACTCTGCCTCCCAGTCATGGTCTGCCACTGCCTCCTGGCCCTATTCCCCCCTCTGCCGCCCTGTCACGGTCCTCCTCTGCCTCCAGGTCCCTCTGTGCCTCCTCTCCCTGGTCTCCTTCTGTATCCAGGCCCTTGGGTCTCTCTGCATCCTGGCCATGGATTACCTCTACCTCCCGGCCATTGTCCCCCTGTCGCCCGACCCAGGTACCCCTAGGCCTCCTGGCCCTGGTCACCCTCTGCCTCTCGGCCCTGTTCCCCTTCTGCCACCCGGTCCTAGTCTCCCTCTACCCTCAGGCCCTGGGGTCTCTCTCTCTTCTAGTCCTGTGTCCCCTCTACCTCACCAACCTGGTCTCCCCACCTCACGGCTCAGGTACCTCTCTACTTCCCCGCCCTGGTAGTAATGTCTCCCAGACCAGGTACTCCTCTGCCTTCCGGCCCAGGTCCCCCTCTGCTTCCCAGCCCCGGTCCCCCTCTGCATCCCGACCCTGGTCCCGCTCTGCCTTTCAGCCCTGGTCCCACTTTACTTCTGGCTTTGGTTCCCCCCGGCCTTCTGCACCTGGTCCCCTTCTCCCTCCGGCCCTAGTTCACCTTTACATCCTAGAAGTGGAGGGCACAAGAGCAGGGAGGCAGAGGTACCCCTCTGCCTGCCAACCCTGATCCCCATTTCCTGGACCTACTCCTGAAGCTCGAGAGCCCTGCCAGCAGATGGCGCCCTCGCAGCTCCTCCCTTTCCCCCCAATAAACTGGGCCTTGGGGATTAGCTGATGTCAGGGATTCTCCTGCAGCTCTCGACATCGGCCAGCAAAGGACGCCCTCGGAGCTCTTACCTTTTCCCCCCTCTCCTGAACTGAGTGGAACGTAGGGATCTGCTGGAGCCAGGGACCGGCCTGCAGCTCCTCGTTCCGGACAACAGAGGGGGCCCGAGCATCACCTCCCGGCTCACACCCCTTTTCATGGGGCACGGTGTGGCTGGGGAAAGGGATTTATCTGCGGCTCGCGGGCCCGGCCTGCAGATGGCGCCCTGGCTGTTAATCCCGTCGCCCCCATATTCGTGTAGTGCGGGGATTGGCTAGGACCGGGTATTCCCCTGAAGTTCTTAGACTCGGTAAGCAGAGGGCTCCCTCTCTGATTTTCCCGAACCCTCCAAATCAACGGGTGCTTGGGAAGCAGCTGGGGTTGAGGATTCCAATGAAGCTAGCGAGTTCGGCCAGCAGGGGGCGCACTAAAAGCCCCTCCCGTTCCCCCAAATCAACAGGTGCTTGGGGATTGGCATTTATTGGATGATGGCATTTATTAAGCGCTTACTATGTGCAAAGCACTGTTCTAAGCGCTGGGGGGTTACACGGTGATTAGGTTGCCCCCCGCGGGGATCACAGTCTTCATTCCCCATTTTACAGATCGAATTGAGGCCCAGAGCAGTGAAATGACTTGCCCAAGTTCACACAGCTGACAAGGGGTGGAGTCGGGATTTGAACGCCTGACGTCTGACTCCAAAGCCCGGGCTCTTGCCACTGAAACACACTGCTTCTCTGTACTGAAGTATACTCTACTGTAATATACGACATACTATCCCATTCCCAAGCGCTTAGTACACGGCTCTACACACTGTAAGCGCTCAATAAATAAATACGATTGAATGAATGAATGAACGATATAGTCCCCAAAGCTATAACTTCAACGCTAGGGTGCGCGGCGCATGCGAATTCGAAGCCCGGGTGGGGGTTGGAAGCGAGGGTGCTCTGCGCATGCTCTTGCGGAACCGGGACTGGGGAAGGAGATACGGGGCGCATTCGCATTCGGAGCCTCGGCTAGGGGAGGAGGGGGCCCCGCGCCGTAGATGGCGGAGCATGCGCAGTCGGAGTACGCCACGCCGGGGGGGCGGTTGGAGGAGGGAGGCCTGTCCTGGAGAGCTCGGCGCATACGCGGTCGGAGCCAGGACGAGGGAGAAGGGAGCCCCCTCCCTGGAGAGCGTAGCGCATGCGCGGTCAGAACCCGGGTAGGCAGGGAAAGGGGGCCCGCCCAGAAGAGCGCGGTGCTGCGCAGTCAGAGCCCGGGCGGGCTGGAAGAAGGGGGCCCGCCCGGGAGAGTGCGGCGCATTCGAGGTCGGAGCCCGGGCCGGGGGAGTAGGGAGACCCGCCCTGGAGAGCGTAGCGCATGCGCAATTGGAGCCAGGGCGGGTGGGGCAAACGCGGGCCCGTCCGGGAGAGCGCGGCGCATGCGCAGTCGGACCGCGCCCGCGCTCTGTACAAAACTTACTATGTTGCCAAGTTGTAATAATAATAATGATGATGACATTTATTAAGCGATTACTACGGGCAAGCACTGTATTAAGTGCTGGGGAATTTACAAGGTGATCAGTTTGTCCCACGTGGGGCTCACGGTCTTAATGACCATTTTACAGAGGAGATAACTGAGGGCCAGAGCAGTGAAGTGACTTGTCCAAGGTCACACAGGTGACAAGCGGTGGAGCGGGATTCGAACCCCTGAGGTCTGACTCGAAAGCCCGGGCTTTTGCCACTGAACCCCACTGCTTCGCTATAATGTCCTATACTATAGTGTAATATACTAGATACTATCCTGTTACCAAGCGCTTAGTACAGTGCTCTACACACAGTAAGGGCTCAATCAATGAGATTGCATGAATGAATGAATGATACAGTCCCCAAAGCTATATCTTCAGGCCAAGAAGGCGCAGCGCATGCGCAGACGAAGCCCGTATAAGGGGGCGGGGGGAAGGGGGGAGCAAGGCGCATGCGTGTTCGGAGCCCGGAGGGAAGGGAACAGCGGGCCGCATGCGCAGTCGGAGCGTAGGAGGGGGGAGGAAGGGCCCCCAATCTCCGGAGAGTGCGGAGCATGCGCAGTCGCAGTGCGCCACGGGTTGGGGGCAGGAGGGAGCCCCCGCCCTGGAGAGCCAAGCGCATGCGCACTCAGAGCCCGGGAGGGAGGGGGAAAAGGGGGCACGCCCGGGAGAGCGCGGCGCATGCGCAGTCGGACCGCGCCCGCTCTCACTATGTACCAAAAGTTACTATGTTGCCAAGTTGTACTAATAACAATAATGGTGGCATTTATTAAGAGCTTACTATGTGAAAAGCACTGTACTAAGCGCTGGGGTATTTATAAGGTGACCAGGTTGTCTCACGTGGGGCTCACGGTCTTAATCTCCATTTTACAGTGGAGGTAACTGAGGCCCAGAGAAATGAAGTGACTTGCCCAAGGTCACACAGGTGGCAAGCGGTGGAGCGGGATTCGAACCCGTGATGTAAAAGGAGACCAGGGCCTGGACACATAAAGGGTCCAGGTCCGGGAGGCAGAAGGGGACCGGGGCCTAGAGGTAGAGGGGGACCAGTGCCAGGAAGCAGATGGGTACTGAGGCTGGGAGACAGGGATACCAGGGCCAAAGGGCAGAGGGGGACCAAGGCCAAGAGGCAGGCTGGGGACCAGGGCAGGGAGGCAGCAGGGGACAAGGGCGGGAAGGCAGGAGCTAGAAGGCGACCACGGCTGGGAGCCAGAGGTGGACCGTAGCAAGCGGGGAAAAGGGCCAGGAGGGAGAGGGGTACTTGGGCTGGGAGAGAGGGGGACCAGGGTCAGGAGGCAGAGGGGTACCTGGGCCGAGAGAGAGGGGGACCAGGACCAGGAGGCAGAATGGTGGGGCTCACGGTCTTATTCACCATTTTACAGAGGAGATAACTGAGGGTCAGAGAAGTGAAGTGACTTGCCCAAGGTCACACAGGTGAGAAGCGGTGGAGTGGGATTCGAACCCCTGACGTAAAAGGACACCGGGGCCTGGACACATAAAGGGGCCAGGTCCGGGAGGCAGAAGGGGACCGGGGCCTAGAAGTAGAGGGGGAACAGTGCCAGGAAGCAGATGAGTACATGGGCTGGGAGATAGGGATACCTGGGTCAAAGGGCAGAGGTGAACGAAGGACAAGAATCAGGAATACCTGGGCCGAGAGAGAGGGGGACCAGGACCAGGAGGCAGGAGTACCTGGGCCGGGAGATGGGGACCAGGGCCGGGAGGCAGAGCGGGACCAGGGCCAGGGGAATAGGGGGACCCGGACCGAGAGGCAAAGTGGTACCTGGGACGGAAGACAGGGGGACCAGTGCCGGGACGTAGAGGGAACCCATGTGCAGGACGCAGAGATGGACCAGGGCCTGAAGGTATTAATAATACTAATACTACTACTACTACAAATAATAATAATGACATTTATTAATCGCTTACGATGTGCAAAGCACTGTTCTAAGCGCTGGGGGGTTAAACGGTGATCAGGTTGCCCCCCACGGGGGTCACAGTCTTCATCATCATCATCATCATCAATCGTATTTATTGAGCGCTTACTATGTGCAGAGCACTTTACTAAGTTCTTGGGAAGTACAAATTGGCAACATATAGAGACAGTCCCTACCCAACAGTGGGCTCACAGTCTAAAAGGGGGAGACGGAGAACAAAACCAAACATACTAACAAAATAAAGCAGATGGTAATGAGGCCCTGAGAAGTGAAGTGACTTGCCCAAGGTCACACAGCTGACAAGCGGTGGTGTCGGGATTTGAACTCCTGACCTCTGACTCCAAAGCCCGGGCTCTTGCCACTGAACCACACTGCTTCTCTATACTGTAGTATTCTATACTGTAATATACGACATACTATCCTATTCCCAAGAGCTTAGTACAGAGCTCTACACACTGTAAGCGCTCAATAAATAAATACGATTGAATGAATGAATGAACGATATAGTCCCCAAAGCTATATCTTCAGCGCTAGAGAGCGCGGCACATGCACAGTCGAAGCCCGGGTGCGGGTTTGAAGCGAGGGAGTCCTGCGCATGCGCATGCGGAGCCGGGAGGGCAGGGGAGGAGAAACGGGGCGCATGCGCATTCGGAGCCTGGGCTGGGGGAGGAGGGGGCCCCGCCCCGGAGAGGGCGGAGCATGCGCAGTCGGAGTGCGCCACGCCGAGTGGGGGAGGAGGGAGGCCGCTCCTGGAGAGCGCGGTGCATGCGCGGTCAGAGCCCGGGCCGCGGGACAAGGGAGCCCCCGCTCTGGAGAGCGTAGCGCACGCGCGGTCAGAGCCCGGGGGGGAAGGGAAGGGGGGCCCTCCCGGGAGGGCGCGGAGCATGCGCAGTCGGACCGCGCCCTCGCTCACTCTGTACGAAGCTTACTATGTTGCCAAGTTGTACGAATAAAAGCTATATCTTCAGACTTAGAAGGCGCAGCGCATGCGCAGTCGGAGCCGAGATAAGGTGGGGAGAAGGGAGCGAGCACGGCGCATGCGCGTTCGGAGCCAGGAGGGAATGGAGGAGCGGGGCGCAAGCGCAGTCGGAGCCTAGGAGCGGGGAGGAGGGGGCCCCACCCCGGAGAGGGCGGAGCTTGCGCAGCCGCAGTGCGCCACGGGTAGGAGGGGAGGAGGGAGCCCCCGCCCAGTAGAGCATAGCGCAAGCGCAGTCAGAGCCCGGGCGAGAGGGGGAATAGGGTGCACGCCCGGTGAAGCGCGGCGCATGCGCAGTCGGACCGCGCCCGCGCTCACTATGTACCAAAGGTTACTATGTTGCCAAATTGTAATAATAATAATGATGACATTTATTAAGCGCTTACTATGTGCAAAGCACTGTACTAAGCGCTGGGGAATTTACAAGGTGACCAGGTTGTCTCACGTGGGGCTCACGGTCTTAATCCCCATTTTACAGTGGAGGTAACTGAGGCCCAGGGAAATGAAGTGACTAGCCCAAGGTCACTCAGATGACAAGCCGTGGAGCGGGATTCGAACCTCTGACGTAAAAGGAGACCAGGGCCTGGACACATAAAGGGGCCTGGTCCGGGAGGCAGAAGGGGACCGGGGCCTAGAAGTAGAGGGGGACCAGTGCCAGGAAGCAGATGGGTAACTAGGCTGGGAGACAGGGATACCAGGGCCAAAGGGCAGAAGGGGACCAAGGCCAAGAGGCAGGCTGGGGACCAGGGCAGGGAGGCAGAGGGGGACAAGGGCGGGAAGTCAGGTGGGATCACAGCCAAAAAGTAGAGGGTTACCTGGGCCAGGAGACAGGGGGACCTGGGCTGGAAGGTAGAGAGGACGCAGGGCCGGGACGGAGAGAGACCAAAGGCTTGGAGGAAGAAGGCGACCAGGGCTGGGAGGCAGAGGTGGAGCGTAGCAGGCGGGGAAAAGGGCCAGGAGGCAGAGGGGTACTGGGGCTGGGAGAGAGGGGGACCAGGGTCAGGAGGCAGAGGGGTACCTGGGCCGAGAGGGAGGGGGACCAGGACCAGGAGGCAGAATGGTACCTGGTCCGGGAGACAAAGTGACGAGGGCCGGGATGTAGAGGAGACCCAAGGCTGGGATGGAGAGAGACCCAGGGGCCTGGACGTAGAACGATACCAGGTCCAGGAGGCACAGAGGGACCAGGGCCGGGCGGCAGAGCGGGCCCAGGGCCGGGAGGCAGATGGCTACCTGGGCCAGGAGACAGGGGACACCAAGGCAGGGAGGTAGAGGGGCATAGGGGTACCTGGGCCCGGAAGCAGAGAGGAACCCGGGCCGAGAGGCCCGGTTTGGGGGGGCAGGGGCAGGGGGGCATAGGGGGACTGGGGCCGGAAGGCAGAGGGGGAACAAGGTGGGGAGATAGAGGGGAACCAGGGCCAGGAGGCAGAGGGGTACCTGGGCAAGGCGACGGAGACCAGGGCTGGAACGGAGAGAGACCCCAGGCCGTAGAGGTAGAAGGAGACCAGGGCGGGGAGTCACACAGGGAGCAGGCCCGGGAGGCATATGGGGACCAGGGCAGGGCAGCAGAGGGGGACCAGGGCCAGGAGGGAGCGGGGTACCTGGGCCAGGAGACAGGCGGACCAGGGCTGCGAGGCCGAAGGGTTCCAGAGCCGGGAGGTAGAGGGGACCCAGGGCAGGCAGGGAGAGAGATCCAAGGGCCTGGAGGTAGAAGGAGACCAGGGCCGGGAGGCACAGGACCAGGGCTGGCTGCAGAGCGGGACCAGGGTCAGAAGGCCGAGGGGGACCAGGGCCAGGAGACAGAGGGGATCCTGGGAAGTGATACAGGGCGACCAGAGCCGGGAGGCCAAGGGTACCTGGGCTGGTAGACGGGGGCCAGGGCAAGGATGCTGCAGGGGATTTCGTCCAGGAGGCGGTGTGGTACCTTGGCCGGAGGCAGAGGGGGACTAGAGCGGAGAGGCCTTGGGGACCAGGGCAGGGAGGCAGAGGGGTCCGAGGGCCTGGAGGCAGCGGGGGACCAGGGCCAGGAGGCAGGGTGTATCCGGGCCGGTAGACGGGGGACCAGGGCCGGGAAGCAGAGGGGAACCAGGGCCGGGAGGCAAAGGGGGCCCAGGGCCGAGAAGTGTTGTCAGAAGGTCATGGTGGCAGAGAGCGGCCAGGACCGGGAGAAAGAGGGGGATCAGGGCTGGGAGACAGGGCGACCAGGGCCGGGAGTCAGAGGGCTACCTGGGCCGGGAGACAGTGGGACTATGGCTGAGAAGCAGAGGGGAACCAGGGTCGAGAGACGGGGTGTGACCAGGTCATAGAGGCAGAGGCCGGCCTGGGACAAGAATTTGTGGGGCACCAAGGCAGGGAGCCAGACGGGGACCAGGGCCAGGAGGTAGAGGGGTACCTGGGCCGGGAGGCAGAGGGGAACTAAGGCCGAGAGGCGGTGGGGGATCAGGACAGGGAGGCAGAGGGGGACCAGGGCCTAGAGGCAGACGGCAGTACCAAGGAAGGGAAGCAGAGTGGGACCAGGTCCAGGAGACAGGGGTACTTGGGCCGGAGACAGGGGGATCAGGACAGGGAGGCAGAGGGGTCCCAGGGCCGGATGGCAGAGGGGTATCTGGGCTGGGTGACAGGGGGACCAGGGCAGGGCAGCAGAGTAGTCCCTGGGCCGGGAGATGGGGACCAGGGCCGGGAGGCAGAGCGGGGCCAGGGCCAGGGGAATAGGGGGACCCGGACCGAGAGGCAAAGTGGTACCTGGGACGGAAGACAGGGGGACCAGTGCCGGGAGGTTGAGGGAACCCATGTGCAGGACGCAGAGATGGACGAGGGCCTGGAGGTAATAGTAATAATAATAATGATAATAATGATAATAATAATAATAATGATAATAATAATAATGGTATTTATTAAGCGCTTACGATGTGGAAAGCACTGTTCTAAGCCCTGGGGGGTTACACGGTGATCAGGTTGCCCCCGTGGGGCTCACAGTCTTCATCCCCATTTTACAGATGGTAAGGAGGCCCAGAGAAGTGAAGTGACTTGCCCAAGGTCACACAGCTGACAAGCGGTGGAGTAGGGATTTGACAGCCTTACCTCTGACTCCAAAACCCGGGCTCTTGCCACTGAACCACACTGCTTCTCTATACTGTATTATACTATACTGTAATATACGACATACTATCCTATTCCCAAGCGCTTAGTACCGAGCTCTAAACACTGTAAGCGCTCAATAAATAAATAGGATTAAATGAATGAATGAACGATATAGTCCCCAAACCTTTATCTTCCGCGCTAGAGAGCGCGGCGCATGTGCAGTCGAAGCCCGGGGGGGGGGGGGGGTTGGAGCGAGGGAGCTCTGCGCATGCGCGTGCGGAGCCGTGTGGTGGGGGGAGGAGAAACGGGCCTCATGCGCATTCGGAGCCTCGGCTAGGGGAGGAGGGGGCCCCGCCCCGGAGAGCGTAGCGCATGCGCGGTCAGAGCCCGGGCGGGAAAGGAAACGGGGCCCTCCCTGGAGAGCGCGGAGCATGCGCAGTCAGAGCCCGGGCGCGGGGGCGGGGAACGGGGCCCGTCCGGGAGAGCGCGGGGCATGTGCAGTCGGACCGCGCCCTCGCTCACTCTGTACGAAGCTTACTATATTGCCAAGTTGTAAGAATAATAATGACGGCACTTATTAAGTGCTTACCATGTGCAAAGCACTGTACTAAGCCCTGGGGAAGTTACAAGGTGATCAGGTTGTCCCACGTGGGGCTTACGGTCTTAATCCCCATTTGCAGAGGAGGTAACTGAGGCCCAGAGAAGTGAAGTGACTTGTCCAAGGTCACACAGGTGACAAGCGGTGGAGCGGGATTCGAACCCCTGAGGTCTGACTCGAAAGCCCGGGCTCTTGCCACTGAAACACACTGCTTCGCTATACTGTCCTATACTATAGTGTAACATACTATATACTGTCCTGTTACCAAGCGCTTAGTACAGTGCTCTACGCACAGTAAGGGCTCAATAAATGCGATTGATGATGATGATGATGATGATGATGATGATGACACAGTCCCCAAAGCTATATCTTCAGGCGTAGAAGACGCAGCGCATGTGCAGTCGAAGCCCGGATAAAGGCGGGGAGAAGGGAGGGAGCACGGCGCATGCGCGTTCCGAGCCAGGAGGGAATGGAGGAGCGGGGCGCCTGTGCCGTCGGAGCCTAGGCGAGGGGAGGAGGAGGCCCCGCCCCGGTGAGGGCGGAGCATGCGCAGTCGCAGTGCGCCACGGTTGGGGGAGGAGGAGGGAGCCCCCGCCCTGGAGAGCATAGCGAATGCGCAGTCAGAGCCCGGGCGAGAGGGGGGAAAGGGGGCACGCCCGGGAGAGCGCGGCGCATGCGCATTCGGACCGCGCCCGCGCTCACTATGTGCCAAAGGTTACTATGTTGCCAAGTTGTAATAATAATTATAATGATGGCATTTATTAAGCGCTTACTATGTGCAAATCACTGTACTAAGCATTGAGGAATTTACAAGGTGACCAGGTTGTCTCATGTGGGGCTCACGGTCTTAATCCCCATTTTCCAGTGGAGGTAACTGAGGCCCAGAGAAATGAAGTGACTTGCCCAAGGTCACACAGGTGACAAGCGGTGGAGCGGGATTCGAACCCCTGATGTATAAGGAGACCAGGACCTGGACACATAAAGGGTCCAGGTCCCGGAGGCAGAAGGGGACCGGGGCCTAGAGGTAGAGGGGGACCAGTGCCAGGAAGCAGATGGGTACCGAGGTTGGGAGACAGGGATAGCAGGGCCAAAGGGCAGAGGGGGACCAAGGCCAAGAGGCAGGCTGGGGACCAGGGCAGGGAGGCAGAGGGGGACAAGGGCGGGAAGGCAGGGGTGATCACGGCCAAGAAGTAGAGGGTTACCTGGGCCAGGAGATAGGGGGACCTGGGCTGGGAGGCAGAAAGGGTCCAGAGCCGGGAGGTAGAGGGGACCCACGGCGGGCACGGAGAGAGACCCAAGGGCCTGGAGGTAGAAGGAGACCAGGGCCGGGAGGCACAGGACCAGGGCAGGCTGCAAAGGGGGACCAGGGTCAGAAGGCCGAGGGGGACTAGGGTCAGGAGGCTGAGGGGGACTAGGGCCAGGAGACAGAGGGGGTCTAGGGCCAGGAGACAGAGGGGTTCCTGGGAAGGGATACAGGGCGACCAGAGCCGGGAGGCCAAGGGGTACCTGGGCTGGTAGACGGGGGACAGGGTAAGGAAGCCGAAAGGGATTTCGTCCAGGAGGCGGTGTGGTACCTTGGCCGGAGGTAAAGGGGGACCAGAGCGGAGAGGTCTTGGGGACCAGGGCAGGGAGACAGAGGGGGTACTCGGGCCGGTAGACGGGGGACCAGGGCCGGGAAGCAGAGGGGAACCAGGGCCGGGAGGCAAAGGGGGACCAGGGCCGAGAAGCGGTGTGACAAGGTCATGGAGGCAGAGAGCGGCCAGGACCGGGAGAAGAGGGGGACCAGGGCTGGGAGACAGTGCGACCCGGGCCGGGAGTCAGAGGGCTACCTGGGCCGGGAGACAGGCGGACCAGGGCAGGGAGGCAGAGGGGTCCCAGGGCCGGATGGCAGAGGGGTATCTGGGATGGGTGACAGGGGGACCAGGGCAGGGTAGCAGAGTAGTACCTGGGCCGGGAGATGGGGACCAGGGCCGGGAGGCAGAGCGGGGCCAGGGCCAGGGGAATAGGGGGACCCGGACCGAGAGGCAAAGTGGTACCTGGGACGGAAGACAGGGGACCAGTGCCGGGAGGTTGAGGGAACCCATGTGCAGGACGCAGAGATGGACGAGGGCCTGGAGGTAATAGTAATAATAATAATAATAATAATAATAATAATAATAATAATAATAATAATGGTATTTATTAAGCGCTTACGATGTGGAAAGCACTGTTCCATGCGCTGGGGGTTTACACGGTGATTAGGTTGCCCCCCGCCGGCTCACAGACTTCATCCCCATTTTACAGATGGTAATGAGGCCCAGAGAAGTGAAGAGACTTGCCCAAGGGCACACAGCTGACAAGCGGTGGAGTCGGGATTTTTACGCCTGAACTCTGACTCCAAAGCCCGGGCTCTTGCCATTGAACCACACTGCTTCTCTATACTGTAGTATAGTATACTGTAATATACGACATACTATCCTATTCCCAAGCGCTTAGGACAGTGCTCTACACACTGTAAGAGATCAATAAATAAATAGGATTGAATGAATGAATGACCGATATAGTCCCCGAAGCTATATCTTCCGCGCTCGAGAGCGCGGCGCATTTGCAGTCGAAGCCCGGGTGGGGGTTTGAAGCGAGTGAGCTCTGCACATGCGCGTGCGGAGCAGGGTGGGTGTGAGGAGAAACGGGGAGCATGTAGTCCGGGGATTGGAGGGGACCGGGTATTTCCCTGCATCTCTTAGCCTCGGTCAGCAGAGTTCGCCCTCTGAGCTTTTCCCGACCCCTGCAAATTAACCGGTGCTGGAGAATCAGCCCAGTTTGGGGGTTCCCCTGAAGTTGGCAAAGTCGGTCATCAGGGGGCGCACTAAAACCTCCTCCCGTTCAACCTAAAGAACGGGTCCTTGGGGTTTTCCTGGGGTCGGGGATACACCTGCAGCTCGCGAGGTGGGCCAGCAGAGGGCGCCCTCGCAGCTCCACCCTTTCACCCCAATAAACTGGGGCTTGTGGATTGGCTGGGGTCAGGGATTCTCGGAAAGCTCGCGAGCTCGGCCAGCAGAGGACTCCCTCGCAGCTCTTCCCGTTTCCCCACCTCTCCTTAAATGAGTGGAGAGTGGGGGTCGGCAGGAGCCGGGGACAGTCTTGCAGCTCTTGGGCTCGGCCAGCAGAGGGCGCCCTCACAGCTCCTCACGGCTACCAAGATATTCAGCGGAGTTCGGGGACTGGCTGCGGCCGTGGCCCGACATGCAGTGCTCTGTGTGGGTCAGCAGAGTGCTCCCTCGCAGCTCCTCTCGTACCCCCCCATCAACTGGTGCTTGGGAATTGGCTGATGTCGAGTATTCCCCTGCAGCTTGCGAACTAGGCCAGCAAATCACGCCCTCGCAGCTCTTACCATTTCCCCCCTCTCCTCAACTGAGTGGAGGGTAGGGATTTGCTGGAGCCCGGGACCGCCCTGCAGCTCCCTGGTTCGGACAACAGAGGGCGCCCTCGCATCACCTCCCGGCCCACACCCCATTTCGTGGGGCACGGAGAGGTTGGGGCAAGGGATTTGTCCGCAGCTCGAGGGCCTGGCCTGCACATGGTGCACTCGCAGTTAATCCCTTCGCCCCCAAATTAGTGCAGAGCGGGGATTGGCGAGGACCCTGCATGCCCCTGCAGTTCTTAGACTCGGTCAGCAGAGGGCGCCCTCTCTGGTTCTCCCGAACCCTCCAAATCAAGCGGGGCTTGGGGAATTAGCGAGTTCGGCCAGCAGGGGGCGCACTAAAAGCTCCTCACGTTCCCTCAAAGCACCAGGACCTTGGGGATTGGCTGGTTTGGGGGATACTCTGGCAGCTCACGAGTTCGGCCTGCAGGGTCGCCATCGCAACTCCTCCCTTTCCCCCCAATAAACTGGGGCTTGTGTATTGGCTGGGGTCCGGGATTCTCCTGAAGCTCGTGAGCTCGTTCATCAGAGGATGCCCTCGCAACTGTTCCCGGTCCCGCCCTCTCCTTAAATGAGTGGAGCGTGGGGAAATGTTGGAGCCGCAGCAATTCCTGCAGCTCCTGGGCTCGGCCAGCCGAGGGCGCCCTGGTAGCTCTTCACGGCCCACACACCATTCAGTGGAGTGCGGGGATTGGCTGTGGCCGTGGCCCGACCTGCAGTGATCTGGGTGCACCAGCAGAGTACGCCCTCGGAGCTCCTCCCGTTCTCCGGAATCGACTGGGGCTTTTGAATTGGCTGGGGTCTGGGATTCTTCTGAAGCTCTCCAGCTCGTTCAGCAGAGGACGCCCTGGCAATTTCTCCCGTCCCCCCCACCCCTCCTTAAATTAGGGGAGAGTAGGGAACTGCTGGACCCGGGCACCGTCCAGCAGCTCCTGGGCTCGGACAACAGAGCGCGCCCGCACAACCCCTCACGGCCCACTCCCAATTCAGTGGGGCGAGGATTGGTTTGGGCAAGGGATTTCTATGCATCTCGCGGGCGCGGACATCAGATGGCACCCTCGCAGTTAATCCCTCGCCCCCATATTAGTCTAGTGCGGGGATGGGCTGGGACCGGGTATTCCCCTGCAGCTCGTAGAATCCATCAGCGGAGGACGTTCTTCCAGCTTCTCACGTCCCCTCCAAATCAGCTGGTCCTTGGGGATTAGCTAGGGTAGGGGATACTCTTGCAGCTGGCGAGGTCGGCCATCAGGGGGCGCCCTCGCAGTTCCTCCCGTTCCACCCAATTTACTGGTGCTTGGGGAGTGGTTAGGGTGGGGAATTTCGAACAGCTCGAGAGCTGGGCCAGCAGAGAACGCCCTCGCAGCTCTTCCCGTTTCTACCCCTCTCCGTAAATGAGTGGGTCGTGCGGATCTCCTGTAGGCGGGGACATTTTGCAGCTCCTGGACTCGGCCAACAGAGGGCGCCATCGCAGCTCCTCACGGCGAACACGCCATTCAGTGGAGTGTGGGCATTGGCTGGGGCCGTGGCCCGACCTGCAGTGCTCTGTGTGGGCCAGCCGGGGGCGCCCTGGGAGTTCCTCCCATTCCCCACAATCAAATGATATTTGGGGATTGGCTGCGGTCGGGGATTCTCCTGCAGCTCACGAGTTCGGCCGGCAGAGGACGCCCTCACTGCTCTTACCGTTTCCCCCCTTCTCCTCAACTGAGTGGAGCGGAGGGATCGGGATCTGCTGGAGCCGGGGACCGTCCTGCAGTTCCTGGGATCGACCAACAGACGGCGCCTTCGCATCACCTCCCGGCCAACGCTCCATGGGGACCTAGGTCCAGAGGGAGAAGGGGACTAGGGCCAGAAAGTAAAGTGGGTCCAGTGCTGAAAGACAGAGGGGGACAAGGGCCGGGAGGCAGAGGGGGACCATGGCTAGGAGGCAGAAGGGTACTGGGCAGAGAGACAGGGGGACTAGTACCAGAAGGTCGAGGGGACCCAGGACCAGATTGTAGAGAGACCCAAAGGGCTGGAGGTAGAAAGAGACCAGGGCCATGAGGCACAGAAGGACCAGGACCAGGAGCTCGAAGGGGACCAGGGCAGGGTGTCAGAGCAGGACCAGGGCCAGGGCCAGGAGACAGAGGGGTAACTGGGCCCGGAGGCAGAGGGATCCAGGGCCGAGAAGCAGGGGGGACCAGGGCGGAGAGGCAGAGGGCGAACTAGGGCCAGAGGGAGAAGAAGAACAGGGCTGGGTGGCAAATGGAGACCAGAGAAGGTAGGTAGAAGGCGATCAGGTGCAGGAGGCAGATGAGGATCAGGGCCGGGTGGCAGAAAGTAACGAGCGCTGGGAGGCAGAGGATGATCAGGACAGCGAGGCGGAGGCGAATTAGGGCCACGAGGTCGGGGGCTACAAGGGCCGGGAGGCCTAGGGGGACGAGCGCCAGGAGGCAGAGGGGGACCAGGCCCAGGAGGCAGGTGGGGTTCAGGGCCGGAAGGCAGAGGGGGGTGGGGGCCAGGAGACAGAGGGGGACCAGGGCCGGGAGGCAGATTGGGACCAGTAGCGGGAGGCGGAGGTGGACCCGGGGCTGGAGAAAGAGGGGAACCAGGGCGGGGAGGCAGAGGGGGACCATGGCCAGGATTTAGAAGGGCACCTTGGCCGGGAGAGAGGGGGACCAGGACCGGTAGGCAAAGTCGGACTAGGGCAGGGCGGTCCCGGGGTATCAGGGCCAGGGGGCAGAAGGGTACCTGGGCCGGTAGATGAGGTAACAGGGCCGGAAGGCAGAAGGGTACCTGGGCCGGGAGGCAGAGGGGGACCAGGGTAGGTAGGGAGAGCGGGACCAGGTCCAGAAAGCAGAGGGATACCTGGGCCGGGAGATGGCAGATCAGGACCGGGAGGCAGAGGGGGATCAGGACAAGGAGGCACAGGGGTCCCTGGGCCGGGAGACAGGAGGACCAGGGCCGAGAGACAGAGGGGAATCAGGGCCGAGAGTCAGAGGGGGACCAGGGCCGACACGGGGATTGGGACCAAGGCAGAGCACAGAGGGGGACAACGGCCGCGAGACGGGCAGCATATCTGGTGGTATATCTCACCTGGGACGGAGAGGGAGAACCGGGCCTGGAGGCCAAGGTGGACCGGGGCAGGTAGGAAGAGGTGGACTAGGGCCAGAAGGCAGAGGGGTACCTGGGTTGGGAGACAGGGGGACGAGGTCCGGGAGGCATATGAGAACCTGGGCCGGGAGACAGGCCTACCTGGGCCAGGAGACAGACGCATCATGACCGAAAGTCCGAGGGGAACCAAGACTGAGACTCAGGTGGGATCCAGGGCATGGAGGAAGAGGGGGACCAGGACCAGGAGGCAGAGGGTAACCAGAGCAGGGAGGCAGAGAGGGACCAGGGCCGGGAGGCAGAGGGATACTTGGGTTGGGGGACAGGTGGACCAGGGCCGCAGATAGAGGGGAACCAGGGTCGGGACGGAGAGAGACCCAGGTACCTGGAGGTAGAAGGAGACCAGAACCGGGAGGCACAGAGGGACCAGGACCGGGAGGCAGAGGAGGACCAGAGCAGAGCGGCAGAGGGGGACCAAGGCAAGGAGGCTGAATGGTCCCTGGGCCAGGAGACAAAGCGACCAGGGCATGGAGGTTGAGGGGAGCCACGGCCGTGGAGGAGAGAAACCCAAGGCCTGGAGATAGAAGACCAGGGTCTGGAGGCACAGAGCGTCCACGACCAAGAGGCAGAGGGGGACCAGGGCAGAGCAGCAGAGGGGTAGCAGGGCCAGGATGCAATGCAGTACCTGGGCCATGACCCAGAGGGAACTGAACAGTGAGGCAGAGGGATACCTTGACCAGGAGAGGGGGGGACAAGGGCCGTGAGGGAGTGGGGGACCAGGGCTGAGAGGCCGGTTGGACTGGGGCATGGAGGCATAGGGCGACCAGGGCTGGGAGGTAGAGGGGACCCAGGGCCTGGACGGAGAGAGACCCAAGGGCCTGGAGTTAGAAGGAGGCCGGGGCAGGGAGGAACAGAGCTACCAGGGCCGGGTGGCCGAGGTGGACCAAGGCAATGCGGCAGAAGGTGACCATGGCCAGGAGGCAGAGGGGTACTTGGGCCGGGAGGTGGGGGATAAGGGCCGGGGACAGTGGGGGACTAAGGCCTGGAGGCAGAAGGTGACCAGGGCCAGGAGGCAGAGAGATACCTGGGCCAGGAGACAGGTGGACCGGGGCAGGGAGGCAGAAGGGTACCGCGACCCGGAGACAGAGGAACCAGGGTCGGGAGGCAGAGGGGGACCTGGGCATGGGGGGCAGAGTGGTACCAGGGCCATAGCACAGAGGGACCAGAACAGGGAAGCGAAGGGGTTCCTTGGCCAGGAGACGGAGGACCAGGTCCTGGAAGGAATGGGAGACCAGAGCTTAGAGGCGGTGCAGACTGGGGCAGCGAGACATATGGGGACCAGGGCCGGGAGGTCCCTCCTCTCAAGTGTTACTCCGGCCACCTGTGCTTCTGACCCCATTCCCTCTTATCTCATGAAATCTCTCGCTTCGTCCCTTCTCCCCTCCTTAACTTCCATCTTCAACCACTCACTCTCCACTGGGTCCTTCCCCTCTGCCTTCAAACATGCCCATGTCTCTCCCATCCTAAAAAAAACCCTCTCCTCACCCCTCCGCACCTTCCAGTTATCGCTCCATCTCCCTCCTACCATTAAGAGTAATAATAATAATGGCATTTGTTAAGCGCTTACTATGTGCAAAGCACTGTTCTAAGTGCTGGGGGGATACAAGGTGATCAGGTTGTCCCACGTGGGGCTCACATTCTTAGTCCCCGTTTTACAGATGAGGGAACTGAGGCTCAGAGAAGTGAAGTGACTTGCCAAAGGTCACACAGCAGACATGTGGTGGAGCCGGGATTCCAACCCATGTCCTCTGACTCCAAAGCCCGGGCTCTTTCCACTGAGCCACGCTGCTTCTCCGTTCTTTCGAAACTGCTTGAACGAGTCGTCTACACGCGCTGCCTCGAATTCCTCAACACCAACTCTCTCCTCGGCCCCCTCCAGTCTGGCTTCCGTCCCCTACATTCCCCGGAAACTGCCCTCTCAAAGGTCGCCAATGACCTCCTGCTTGCCAAATCCAACGGCTCATACTCTATCCTAATCCTCCTCGACCTCTCAGCTGCCTTCGATACTGTGGACCACCCCCTTCTCCTTAACACGCTATCCAACCTAGGCTTCACTGACTCCGTCCTCTCCTTGTTCCCCCCTTATCTCTCCGGTTCTTCATTCTCAGTCTCTTTTGCAGGCTCCTCCTCCCCTTCCCATCCCCTTACTGTTTGGGTTCCTCAAGGTTCAGTTCTTGGTCCCCTTCTCTTCTCGATCTACACTCACTCCCTTGGTGATCTCATTCGCTCCCACGGCTTCAACTATCATCACTAAGCTGATGACACCCAAATCTACATCTCTGCCCCTGCTGTCTCCCCATCCCTCCAGGCTTGCATCTCCTCCTGCCTTCAGGACATCTCCATCTGGGTGTCTGCCCGCCACCTAAAACTCAACATGTCCAAGACTGAACTCCTTGTCTTCCCTCCCAAACCCTGACCTCTCCCTGACGTTCCCATCACTGTTGACGGCACTACCATCCTTCCCGTCTCACAGGCCCGCAACCTTGGTGTCACCCTCGACTCCGCTCTCTCATTCACCCCTCCCATCCAAGCCGCCACCAAAACCTGCCGGTCTCAGATCCGCAAAATTGCCAAGATCCGTCCGTTCCTCTCCATCCAAACCGCTTACCTGCTCGTTCAAGCTCTCATCCTATCCCGTCTGAACTACTGTATCAGCCTCCTCTCCGATTTCCCATCCTCTTGTCTCTCCCCACTTCAATCCATACTTCACGCCGCTGCTCGGATTGTCTTTGTCCAGAAACGCTCTGGGCATGTTACGCCCCTACTCAGAAATCTAAAGTGGCTACCAATCATCCTACACATCAGGCAGAAACTCCTCACCCTCGGCTTCAAAGCTCTCCATCACCTCACCCCATCCTACCTCACCTCGCTTCTCTCCTTCACAGCCCAGCCCGCACCCTCCGCTCCTCTGCCGCTAATCTCCTCACCGTGCCTCGTTCTCGCCTGTCCCGCCGTCGACCCCCAGCCCACGTCATCCCCCTGGCCTGGAATGCCCTCCATCCCCACATCCGCCAAGCTAGCTCTCTTCCTCCCTTCAAGGCCCTACTGAGAGCTCACCTCCTCCAGGAAGGCTTTTCGGACTAAGCCACCTCCTTCCTCTCCCCCCCCTTCATCCTCCATGCCTTACCTCCTTCCCTTCCCTACAGCACCTGTATATATGTATATATGTTTGTACGTATTTAGTACTCTATTTATTTATTTATTTTATTGTACATATCTATTCGATTTATTTTATTTTGTTAATGGGTTTGGTTTCTTCTCTGTCTCCCCCTTCTAGACTGTGAGCCCACTGTTGGGAAGGGACCGTCTCTATGTGTTGCCAACTTGTAATACCCAAGCGTTTAGTACAGTGCTCTGCACACCGTAAGTGCTCAATCAATAGGATGGATTGATTGATTGGAGGCAGAAGGAGACCAAGGCCGGTAGGCAGAGGGTTACCTGGGCCAGGAGACAGGGGGACCAGGGCAGGGAGGCAGAGGGATATCTGGGCCTGGTGACAGAGTGACCAGGGCCGTTAGGCAGAGGAGGACCACGGCCGAGAGGCAGAGGGATGCCGGGGCTGTGACGCAGAGGGGACCAGGGCCGGGAGGCAGAGGGGCACCTTGGCTGGGAGGTAGAGGGGGACTAGGGCTGAGAGGCGGGATGTACCAGGGCAGGGAGGCAGAGGGGGACCTGGTTTGGGAGATGGAGGGGATCCACGGCCGGGAAGCAGAGGGGTACCTGAACCGGGAAACAAAAGGACCAGGGCTGGGAGGTAGTGGGGTACCTCTGGACCGGAAGTCCGGGGGACCAGGGCTGGTTGGTAGAGGGGACCCAGGGCTGGGAAGGCGAGAGGGCCCAGGGCCTGAAAGTAGAGGGAAACCAGGGCTGGGAGGCACAGAGGGACAAGGGCCGGGAGGCAGAGGGGGACCAGGACGGGGAGGGAGAGGGAGACCAGGGCCGGGCAGCAGAGGGAAACCAGGGCCAGGAGGCAGTGGGGTACCTTGTCCAGGAGACGGGGGACCAGGGCCGGGATGTAGAGGGGTTACCTGGGCCAGGAGAACCCGGGACCAGGTCGGGAGGTTGAGAGGTACCTGGGTCGGGAGACAGGGGAACCCGGGCCGAGAGGCAGAGGGGTACTTGGGCCCATAGACAGAGGGACCCCGGACGAGAGACAGTGGGGGACCGCAGCCGAGAGGCAGAGGGGTACCAGGGCCGAGACGCAGGGGGGAACCCGAGCCTGGAGGCAGAGGAGTACCTGGGCTGGGAGGCGGGGTTCAGGGCTGGGATGCAGAGGGGGACCAGAGCTGAGAGGCGGGAGGGACCAGGGCAGGGACGCAGTGGGGGACCAGGACTGGGAGGCAGAGGGGTCCGGGATCAGGAGACGGGGGCCCAGGACCGGACTGTAGAGTGATACCTGGGCCGGGATGTTGAGTGGACCCAGGGCCAGGACGGGTAGAGGAGAACCAAGGTAGTAGGAGACAAGGAGACTAGGGCTGGGAGGCGCAGAGGGTCCAGAGCCAGGAGGCAGAGGGGGACCAGGGCCAGGAGGCAGAGGGGAACAAGGGCCTGGAGGCAAAGGGGGACCAAGGCCGGGAGGCAGAGGGATACCTGGGCCAGGAGACAGAGGTGTACCTGGTCCGGGAGGCAGAAGGGAACCAGGGCCGAGAAGCGGTGGGCGACCAGGGCAAGGAGGCAATTGGCACCATGACCAGGAGGCAGAGGGGGACCAGAACTCAGAGGCAGAGGGGTCCAGGGCCAGGATGCCCATTGGTACATGGCCCAAGAGACGGGGTCCAGGGCCGGGGGGCAGAGGGGGATCGGGGCCGATAGGCAGGGGGAACCAGGATATGCAGGCAGAGGCGAACTAGGGATGAGAGGCAGATGGGGACCAAGGCTGGGAGGCAGAGGGGGACCAGGGGCAGGAGGCAGAGAGGTGCCTGGGCCGGGAGACAGGGGGACCAAGGCTGGGAGGTAGAGGGGATCCCGGGCTAGGCTAGAGAGAGACCCAATTGCCTGAAGGATGAGGGAGACCAGGGCCAGGAGACACAGAGGGACCAGCGCCTGGAGGTTGAGTGGGATTAGGGCCTGGAGGAAGAGGAGGACCAGGGCCATGAGGCAGAAGGGTATCTGGGCTGGGAGCCAGGTGGACTAGGTCCGGAAGACAGAGAAGTATCCGGGCCGGGAGACAAGGGGACCAGGGCCAAGAGTCAGAGGGGGATCAGGGTTGAGAGGCAGGAGGGGACCAGGGCCGGGAGGTAGATGTGGACCATGGCGGAGAATCAGAGGTTAATCAAGGCTAAGAGGCAGAGGTGTACCTGGGTCCGGAGAAAGGGGACCAGGGCTGAGAGGTAGAGGGGACCCAGGGCTGGGAGGTACAAGTTGATGAGGGCTGGGAAGAATTGCGGCACCCTGCCGGTAGGCAGAGAGGGATCAGGTCTGGGTGGATGATAGAAACCAAGGCAGTGAGTTAGACGGGACCAACGGCTGGAAGGAGAAGTTGACCGGAGCCGGAAGCTTGGCGGTGACCCGGGCCATAAAATAGAGTGGGACCAGGGCTGAAAGGCAGAAGAGGACTCGTGCTGGGGGGCGGCAGAGGGGTACTAGGGCCGGGGGAGAGGGGGCCAGGGCCAGGAGGTAGAGGGGACCTAGGGCCAGGAAGGAGAGAGCAACCAGGGCCTGGAGGTAGAGTGAGACCAGGGCCGAGAGGGAGGGGGGAACAGGCCTGGGAAGGCAGACGGGGACCAGAGCCAGGAGTGAGAGTGTTACCTGCGTCCGGAGACATGGGTACCAAGGCCTGGAGGTAGAGTGGACCCAGGGCCAGGACAGAGAGAAGGACCAGGGCCAGGAGGTAGAGGGAGACTAGGGCTGGCAGGTACTGCGGGACCAGGGCCGGGAGGCAGTAATCAGGGTCTGGACGCAGAGGACCAGAGCCAGGAGGCAGAGGGCTACCTGGGCTGGGAGACAGGTGGACCAGGGCAGGGAGGCAGAGGGGTACCTGGGCCAGGGGAAAAGGTCACCAGGGCCAAGAGGCATAGGGCGACCAGGGCGGGGAGGCAGAGGGGGACCAGGACAGGGCGGCAGAGGGGGACCAGAGCCAGGAGGCCTAGGGGTACCTGGGCCGGGAGACATGGGGACAAGGGCAGGGAGGGAATGGGGTACTTGGGCTGAGAGATGGACGACCAGGGCCTGGAGGGAGAGGGAGACCATGGCCGAGAGACAGGGAAGGACCAGGGCCGGGAGGCAGAGGGTGACAAGAGCATGGAGGCAGAGGGGGGCCAGGGCATGGCAGTAGAGTGGGACCAGGGCCAGGAGGCAGAGCAGTACCTGGGTCCAGAGACAGGGGACCAGGGCCGGGAGGGAGAGAAGGGCCAGGGCCAGGAGGTAGAGGGAGACGAGGGCTGGCAGGAACAGGGGGAGCAGGATGCAGAGGCAGAGGGGGGCCAGGGCCGGAGGTACAAGGCGACAAGGGCTGGCAAGAACCACGGCACCATGCCAGGACGGCAGAGAGGGACCAGGTCCGGGTGGAAGATGGGGACCAATGCAAAGAGGTAGAGGGGAAATAGGGCCAGAGGGAGAGGGGGCCCGGGGCCGGAAGGTCAGGGGCGACAAAGGCCAGAAAGGAAAGTGGGACCAGGGCTGAGAGGCAGAGGGGAAGTAGTTCCGGGAGGCAGAGGGGGACCAGGGCACGGAGACAGAGTTATACCTGCACCAGCACACAGGGGGTTCTGGGCCGGGAGTTGGGGGGGTACCAGGGCTGGGAGACAGGGGGACCAGGGCCGGGAGGTAGAGGGGACCCAGAGCCGGGAAGAAGAGAATGACCAGGGCCTGGAGGTATAGTGAGACAGGGACAGAGAGGCAGGGGGTGACCAGGGCCGGGAGGCAGATGGGGACCATTGAGGGAAGGCAGAAGAGGCCCCCCTGAGCCAGGAGGTAGAGGGGTAGCTGGGTCCGGAGAAGGGGGACTAGGGCCTGGAGGTAGAAGGGACGCAGGGCCGGCATAGAGAGAAGGACCAGGGCCTGGAAGTAGAGGGTGGTATCTACCATGGTGTCTACCATGCCGGTAGACAGAGAGGGACCAGATCCGGGCAGAAGATGTGGACCAAGTTAGGGAGGTAGAGGGGAACTAGGGTCGGAGGGAGAAGGGGACCAGGGCCGACAAGCCGGAGGGGTGGGCAGGGAAGAGAGGCTGAGCGGGGATCAGAACTGGGAGGTAGAGGGGGACCAGGGCCAGGATTCAGTGGGGTACATGGGCCGGAAGGCAGAGGAGGTGACCCAGGGCTGAGAGGTGGGAGGGACCAGGGCAGGGACGCAGCGGGGGACCAGGAATGGGAAGCAGAGGTGGACCTAGGTCAGGAGGCAGACGGTGACCACGGCCAGGAGGCAGAGGGGTACCTGGACCGGGAAACGAAGGCACCAGGGCCTGGAAGTAGTGGGGTACATGGGCCGGAGGTCAGGGGAACCAGAGCCAGTTGGTAGATTGAAACCAAGGCAGTGAAGGAGAAGGACCGGGCGAAAGAGGTAGAGGGCACCAGGGCTGGGAGGCAGAGAAGGACCAGGGCCAGGAGGCAGATGGGTACCTGGGCCCGCAGCCAGGTGGACGAGGGCTGAGTGGCAGAGGGAGACCATGAGCCGGTGGCAGAGGGGTACCTGGAACAGGAAACAAGGGGACTAGTGCCGGAAGTTAGAGGGGTACCTTGGGCCGGGAGGCAGGGAGACCAGAGCGGGCAGGTAGAGGGGACCCAGGGCCGCGACGGAGAGAAGGACCAGGGCTTGGAGGGAGAGGGAGAATAGTGCCGGGAAGCACAGAGGGATCAGGCCACGGAGGCAGAGGGGGACCACGGCACGGTGGCAGAAGGGGACCAGGGCCAGGAGGCCGAGGGGTATCTGGACTGGGAGGCAGAGGGGCGCCTGGGCCAGGAGGCAAGGGGACCAGGGCCTGGAGGTAGAGGGCACCAAGGCCCGGGGCGGAGAGAGACCCAAGGGCCTGGACGTAGAGGTAGATTCAGGCCGGGAGGCACAGAGCGACCAGGGCCGGGAGGCACAGAGGGACGTGGGCCGGGAGGCAGTGGGACTAGGCCCGAGAGGTGGGGGGAACCAGGATAGGGAGGCAGAAGGGGACTAGGATGGGGAGGCAGAGGGGGATCAGGGCCCAGAGGCAGAGGGTGTACCTGGGCTGGGAGACAGGGGGTCAGGGCCAGGATGCAGAGGGGGGAAAAGAACCACGTTGCAGCGGGGTACCTGGGCCGGGAGGCAGAGGGGGATCAGGTCCAGAAGCAGAGGGGAACCATGTCCGAGAGCCAGGGGAGGACCAGGGCAGGCAGAAGGGGACCAGGAATGGGAGGTAGAAGGGGAGCAGGGTGGGGAGCTAGAAGGGGACCAGGGTGGGGAGGTAGAAGGGTATCAGGGTCAGGAGGTAGTGGGGTACCTGGGTTGGGAGACAGTTGGACAAGGGCCCTGAGCTAGTGCGAACCAAGGGCCGCGATGGAGAGGGACCCAAGGGCCTGGAGTTAGGAGACCAAGTCCGGGATGCAGAGGGACCGGGTCCGGGAGGCAGAAGAGTACCTGGGCCAGGAGACGGGGCCGGTGGCCAGGAGGCAGAGGCGTACTGGGCCAGGAGACGGGCAGCAGGGCTGGGATGTATATGGTTGGGATGGAGAGGGGGAGCCGGGCCTGGAGGCAGAGGAGGACCGGGGCCAGAAGGCAGAGGGATACCTGGGCCGGGAGATGAGGGCCCAGGGCCGGGAGGAAGAGGGTGACCTGGGCCAGAAGTCAGAGGAAGCAGGGTCGGGAGACACAGGGGGACCGGGGAGGAAAAGTCAGGGCGACAAGGGCAGGGAGGCAAAGGGGGACCAGAGCTGGGAGGCCGAGGGGGACCAGGGCCTGGAGGCCGGGGAAACAGGGAATAGGGCCTGGAGATCGAGGTGACCCAGGGCCGTGATGGAGAGAGGGACCAGGGCCTGGAGGTTGAGGGAGACCAGACCCGGGATGCAGACGGGGATCAGGGTGGAGAGGCAGATGGGGACCAGAGCCGGAGACAGAGGAGTACCTGGGCCGGGAGACAGGAGGACCATGACCGGGAGGCAGAGGTGTACCTGGGCCTGGAGAAAGGGGGACCATGGCTGAGAAACAGAGGGGAACCAGTGCTGAGAGGCGGGGGCGACCAGGTCAGAGAGGCAGAGGCCGACCAGGGCCGGGGGGCAGAGGGATACCTGGGCCGGGAGATAGGGGGACCAGGGCCGGGAGGCAGAGTGGTAACTAGGCCGAGAGCTGGGGGACCAGGACCAGGAGGTAGAGGTGTACCTGGGCCGGGAGGTAGAGCGGGACCATGGCCAAGAAGTAGGGGGGACCGGGATCATGAGGCATAGGGGGATCTGGGCCGGGAGACAGGGAGACCAGAGCCGAGAGGCAGAGGGGGACCAGTACAGGTTGGCAGAGGGGGACCAGGGCTAGTGGCGGTGGAGGCAGTGTAGAACCTGGGCCGGGAAATAGGGGGACCAGGGTCGGGAGGTAGAGGGGACCAGGGCCTGAATGGAGAGAGGGACCAGAGCCTGGAGGTCCAGGGAGAACAGGGCCGGGAGGCACAGAGGGACCAGGGCCGGGAGGCAGACGGGGACAGGTCGAGGTGGCCGAGGGGGACCAGGGCCAGGAGGCAGATGGGGAACGGGGCCAGGAGGCAGAGGGGTCCCTGGGACGGGAGACGGGTACCTGGGACGGGAGATAGGGGGACCAGGGCCGTGAGGTAGAGGGAGACCAGGGACAGGAGGCAGAAGGATACGCGGGCTAGGGGGTAGAGAGTTACCTGGGTCTCGAGACAGGGGGCCAGGGCCTGAAGGCAGAGGGAACCCAGGGCCGAGATGGAGAGAAAGGCCAGGTCCAGGAGGGAGAGGGAGACGAGGGCTGGAAGGCACAGGGGGACTTGGGCCAGAAGGCAGAGAGGGACTAGTCCGGGCGAAATATGGGGACCAAGGCAGGGAGGTAGAGGGGAAGTAGGGCAGGAGGGAGAAGGGGACCAGGGCTGGAAGGTCGTGTGGAGGGCGGGGGGGACCAGGGCCATAAAGTCAAGCGGGAACAGGGCTGAAAGGCAGAGGGGGACAAGGGCCGGGAGACAGAGGTTGGCAAGGGACGAGAATTGCGGCGGGACCAGGGCAGGGTGTCAGAGCGGGACCAGGACCAGGAGGCATAGGGGTACTTGGGCTGGGAGATATTGGTAGCAGGACCAGGATTTAGAGGGGACCCAGGGCTGGGACGGAGAGAGACTCAAGGGCTTGGAGGTAGAGGGAGCCCAGAGCTGGGAGGCACAGAGGGAACAGGGCTCAGAGGCAGAGAGGGACCATGGCAGGACAGCTGAGGGGGACCAGGGCAGGGAGGCAAAAGGGTACCTGGACAGGCAGACAGGGAGACCAGAGTGGGAAGGTAGAGGGAGACCAGGGCTGGCAGAACAGGGGGACCAGGGTCGGGAGGAAGAGGGGACCCATGGCCCGGACAGAGAGAGACCTAGTGGTCTGCAGTTAGAGGGAGGCCAGGGCCACGAGGCTCAAAGGGACCAGGGCCGCAAGACAGAGGGGCACTTGGGCCAGGAGGTAGTGGGGGCCCAGGGCCGGGAGGCAGAGGGGCCCAGGGTCGGGAAACAGGGATTAGGACTGGCAGGCAGAGGGGTACCTCTGCCTCCCTGCCCTTGTCCCTCCTGCTTCTCGGAAGTAAAGGGGAGCTACGGACGAAAGTCAGAGGGGGACCAGAGACGAGAGGCACAGGGGGATCAAGGCAGGGAGGCAGAAGGGGACCAAGGCCGGGATGCAGAGGGGAACCAGGGCGAGGAGTCATAGGGGGACCAGGGTTAAGATTTAGAACGGAACCTGGACCAGGAGGCAGGTGGACAATGGCCGGGAGGCAGAGGGGGACCAGTGCCAGGAGGCTGAGAGGTCCCTGGGCTGCAAGGCAAAGGGGGACCAGGGCCGAGAAGAGGGCGGACAAAGGAAGGGAGGCAGAGGGTGACCAGGGCCTGGGGACAGAAGGGGACCAGGGACAGGAGGCAGAGGTGTACCTGTGCAAGGCGACGGGGGTCCACGTTTGGCAGGCAGAGGGGGATCGTGGTTGGGAAACGGGGATCAGGGCCGGGAGGCAAAGGGGGACCAGGGCCAAGAAGCATGGGGGACAAGGTCATGGATGTAGAGAGGGACCGGGGTCAGGAGATAGAGAGGGACCAGGGCCGGTAGAAAGGGGGACTGGGGCTGGGAGGCAGAGGTTTTCCTGGGCCAGGAGACGGGGCCCATGACTGGGCAGAGGGAAACCAGGGCTGAGAGGTGGGGGGCGACCAGGTTACAGAGGGGCAGAGGCCGTCCAAGGCTGGGACGCAGAAGGGGACTGGGGCAAGGAGGCAGAGGGGGACCAGGGCTTGGAGGCAGAGAGGGACCAAGGCCGGGAGCAAGGGGACCGGGGCCAGGAGGCACGAGGGTCCCTGGCCTGGAAACAGGGGGACCAGGACCATGAGGCAGACGGGTCCCTGGCCGTGGGACAGGGTGACCAGGGCTGGGAATCAGAGGGGTACCTTTGCCGGGAGGTGGGGAATATGGCTGAGAAGCAGAGGGGAACCAGGGCCGAGAGGCCGGGTGCGACCAGGTTAGAG